>NC_060077.1:95242578-95342578 GCF_922984935.1 Meles meles | reverse complement strand
AACCCAGACCTCGAAGTTCAGTGGGGTCCTGGGAGACACGCTGTGGGTGCGATCCTGGTGCCACCAGTGGCCGTGGGTCTGGAGGGCACACTGACCTGTCTGCTCCTCTGGTCGCACGAAGCTCTCTCCTGGGCGGGACCCCCAGGCAGGCTTCACAGAGCGCCACTTCCTGTTCCCGTGGCTGCGCCGAGCACATTTCTCAGACACAAAACACTTATCGATGGGCTCTTTATCATCGATGTCACCAGAATGAAAATAATGTCTAGGACTCAGTTTGGCTAAAATACAGGCGTTAGGACAGGCCAGTCGTTCAGTGTACGGTGTTGGTGGCTGCCCATGACGCTTCCCGTTCTGAGCATCGCTGCACGAGGCCCCGTCGGCCATCTACCACCCCCGCATGTCAGGGACCCCCACGATGTCGCAGAATCTCCATGACACGTTATTACCTCTGCTCCTGGCTGTATGGCGCCCAGCATGGCCACCCAGAACCTCTCCGGTCCCCAGAGCTGGGGACCCCCTGCCCTGCACCAGGCGGGAAGTGGGCATCAGACCCAGGAGCTTGGACCTGGGGCTGCCTGTTAGCTTAGGTAAAGCCTCCGTCAAGGCCAGCAGGATGCGTGTTTGCATCTCCTTGTCCTCTGCTGTGTGCCCGGAACCTGGCATGGGACGAGTGACTTCTCTGTGCTCTCAGGAACACGTTAGGAATGGCTTTCATTCAGTAATTCCACGGGAATTCTGTCCATGTCCTGCATAAAGAAGCCAAGTTTGTTTTTCTTTTTAAGGACAACACAGGTCAATTTTCGAGAGCTCCAGGCCTGGCCTCGATCCCAGGGCTGTCCTCAGACCCAGACACGTGAGCGCTTCCCACGAGCTCTTGCTTGCCTGTCGCCTCAGGACTCAACTCACGGTGGGTTCGTCGGGACTGGAAAGCGGGGGTCCTGGTGCGGCCCACACGGTGGGAAGACCCACGGGCGTGTGGCCTGTAGGAGGCCTCCTCACCGTGGCCCATGTCTCCCCTGGGCTGCTGCTCGTCCCCACGCTTTCCCAGCCTGTCCTGGTGGGAAGGAGCTCCGGACCACTCAGCGTGCGGGCTGACGCGGCGGTAAGCCGAGGGCACCGATGAGGCTGACAGCCCTGGGCAAAAGCTGCCGGAGGCAGTTCCGCAGCCCGCGGGGGAAGCCCAAGGCTGTGGGACTGGGGTACGCGTGCACATGGCCCCGCGGCTCTGGGGCTTTCGTCTGCCCCTTCATCCTCGTGGGTTAGTTTGCTAGATGCGCCGATTGTCCCCTGGAACCAGCCCAGGAGATGTGACGCAGGACCAGAAGGGTCCTGTAGGGGTGGGGCAGGCAGCGCTCGGCAGCACACAGAGCAGCCAGGCACGGGGGCTTCAGCGCCGAGGGGTACCCGGCCTGGCCGCGGGCTCAGGTCTGGCCAGGCCCCAGGAGGGCTGCGAGTCTGGGGGCGTTGATGGAGGAAGCCGTCACCTCAGCCCTGGCTCGGTCAGGCCAGCGCGCTCTCTGCACGGCCACTCGGCTTGGGGTGTGTCTCTTGTGAAAGATGACGAGTGATGATTTTCAGAGCGGACCCTGGTTTCTTCCTTGAAAAGGACAAATAAAATAGAAATTGCCGATCTCTGTGCTTTCAGATTTACGCCCTCAGTCTGGCCCACACTCAGAAGGCGTTTTCATGACACGGCTCGTGCTTGGAAAATGGACTCTCACCTGAAAAGAAAACCCTGCTTGTGTTGGAAATAGTACAAATTAACTCAGAAATGGTGTCTAAGAAGTACAGTCCTGGAATCCTGAGCGTGAACCGGAGAACCGTCATCTTGGTTGAACCACGCTCTTTCGACCCCAGAGGATGTCGGAAATGTGGTCCGAGTTCTGAGATGTGAGATTTGGGTTTTGTCAATAACATATCACAATAAGTAGAAGAAATAACTATTTTTTGACCCTTCCACCCAAAGGGTTTCAGTTTCTTAAGAGATAGAAGTTGGGAGTCGTAGATCTGAGATGAGTGTTTCGGATGATTATGAATTCTGTGTGTGTGTGTGTCGGGTCCCGAATGGTCAGAAAGGAAGGACCAGAGTTCAGGGGCTGTAGCTACATGTCATAGGGCTAGAAGGGCAGGTGACCTCAGCGTTTGGGGGCCGGTGCCCTCAGGAGAGAGCCTGCCCCACCGGGTGCGTGTGCCGACAGTTTGGGTGGGGATGGGGGCACAGAACTACTCGGACGCTTGAGAAGAAGGTTCCTGAGCAAGCTCTGTATTTTCGGGGATTTCCGGTAACCTTGCAAGTGCTTTTCGGGAGCCCCTGACTCTTCTGAAATCTCACCGATAATTTCAGACATTTTTTCCAGATTCACCGATTTTGTGGAGACGGCAGCCTTATGTTTTCAGTGAGGGCTGAAGAGGGCCCCATCTTAGACCCGTGGAGATACGTTCCTTCGAGGTCACCCCGTATCGGTCGTCGCTGGCAGCTTGAGAGCTCGTGTTGAGTTGGACCAGGAGGGCTCACGGGGAGTGGACCGGCGTGCTGGCTGGGACTACCTTCCCCTGCGAGCGTTGCCGCCTCGTCCCCTTGCTCTGCGTCTTCCATCTCCCACCTTCTGGATTTAAAGTTATGTCCCACTTAGCATCTCAAAGACGATTAATAATGTCTTTGAACACCCGAGTGAACAGGACATTTATGGGAGTTGATGAAGATGAAGTCTTGGAATAACAAAGCAGCTGTAAATTTTCACACTATAGCACAATTTGGCACAGCCCGACTGAGTCATGGCCCTTAAACAAAGAGAGCAGACGAACTGAATGCCAAAATCGGCCAGTCCCCGTGGGGGCCGGAAGCCGATTCAGTCCTTTTCAGGGGAAAAAGAGAGAGGGGAGAGAATCCACAAATGACCACTACCCCGTCACACCCTGGTCCAGGGGACGAGACGCGCCCGCCTGCCTGGGCCCGGCGTCTCGGAGGGAGCCTGGTCATGCGCACAGTGGGTCTGCCCCGGAGAGACCCGGGTTGGAGCTCAGTGTAGCTCGGCGGAGGTGCGGCTGGCTGTTCGCTTTGAGGACGGTGTGGGCTGGTGTGAGAGGCACATGCTGTCGCAACACAGAATAGGACATGCAATCAAATAGAGTGACGAGAGCACGCGGGAGCTGCACGAGTCGTAACAGGGAGCGGTGAGCCGTCTTCACTCAGCTGGAGCTCTGCAGCCCTGCCCGCCCGCCCGCCTCCCGCCTCCCGCCTCCGGGCCGGGCTCTCCTGTCTTCGTCCTTGCCACGTGACGACAAAGCATGCCACAGCGGGGATCCGTGGGATGCCACTGTCTTCGAAGGAACCGTGGCCCTTCTTGGCTCTCACGGTCTCTGCACCTAACAGCAAATGCCTTCCTGCTGGCACACCCTGCCGCGGCTCTGACCGGGCTCGTTGGGGGACCCAGGGTGTGCACTTGGACCCGGGCCTGAGCCTGCGCGTCTGGCACGGCCGTACTCTGTGCTGCTCCCCGCCAATCGGGACACTCCAGCCCCGTGGGCAATGGGACCGCAGCAGCATGAGCCCGGGGGCCTGGGGACCGCCTGGGACGCCAGTCGGCCTGTGGGACCTCACAGCTTTGCCCCACGTGAGTCTTGTTCGCGGCCCATTCCGGACCTCCGTTGACGCTCACACGATTTTTATTTGAATGTAGGACCATGTGGACGGTGAAAACATTTCATCTGCTGTTTGAGAGGAAGAATTGTCTTTGTGCCCCCAAAGACGCCCGGCTCGGAGTTTAAATATTTTGTCACTCAACTTCCTGCCGGTCCCACCCGGTGCCGTCCTCTCTGCTCTGCGACACCATGCCGAGAGCTCCAGGAGGTTCTGGAACAAGGCAGGCGCGCAGGGCCCGTGAGAGGCAGGCAAGCTCACTTACTGAGCTCGCGAGCCCCCAGAGAGCCTGGAAATGAAGTTCCACACGGCTACCAGAAGCGGAAGGAGCCACGACTCCTTTTTGTGGTGTGACCGCTCAAAAAACAACACAAACAAACAAACAGAACCCCCAAATCTACACAACGCGGGAAGTTCGGAGCCGAAAAATTAGCCCTGGGAAAGTCTGGAAAAGCCTGAGATTATACAAGACATTCATCCTGAAGCTGATTTTTTTTCTTTTTTTGGGTACAATCCCGTGTTGTGCTCCAAACAAAAATGTGAGCGTACTTCTTGAGGCGCAAACAAAGCACGGCCCCGGCCACACATCTGTGAGTTTTGAAACAAAGGCTTGTTTGTGTGCTCCCCTCACTCCTGCCCATGAAAGCAGACACTTACTTGAAAAACTTTTCAGGGAAACACTCTAAACCAACATCCTGGTATAAATTTGCAAAACGCAATACAGGCCTGATTGTTTTTGGAGTGGATGCCGACCGCATACGAATAGCTCTTTCTGAAACGTAATGTTCTTTGCACGGCTCAGTGGCTAATGTACAATAAATCAACAAAAGAGGGCTTCAATAAAGCTGGTGGGCGGCAGCAAGGCCACTGTTATTTTATCTTTTTACAGTATTTAATTGGAAGGTTTTTCCTGAAACTTTAGCCAGCCTTCAAATTACTGGACTCCATATAAGAAGAGATTGATAAGAGAAATTTTTTTTTTCCAGGATTTTTCCCTTACAAGAGAGCAAGTTTTTGCAGAGGGAGAATAAAGTTACAAGTGTCTAGCATTTTGCTGAGGGAGAATGAAATTAGATGCTGAATGGGGCGGACAGGAAACGCTGGGAAAATGCAAAGTTGGCAGAGAGAGCTGCCAGGTCAGCGCGGAGCCCCCACCGTCCCGAGCTACGCCAGGTGTCCGCCGCATTCAAATGATACTCTTATTCATAGACGGGAGCAGAGTATTAAAACTCCCCCCAAAAATCATTTGCAACTGAATAAAGATATAATCCTGGAAATATAACTCTCCATTAAGGGCCCCCATTAGCAACACAAGAGCCCCATTGTGAAGGGTTATGTATATTTATCAAGTTTAGAAAAAAACCTTGTCTTGGTCTTACATGTTAATAGGAAACTTTTATAGCCCTGGTCTCAGAACTAGTTATGCATAAAACGTAAAGCGTCCATTATTCTTCTGCAAACTCTTTGCCGTTGGACAGTGAATCGCTCATACGGGACTCGTGAATGTGTCCCGGCTGTGACTGGGTGCGGCCCGGCCGGCCTGGGGGCTGCCCGCGTGGGCCAGGACGCGAGGTCCCCCGGTGGGAGGTGAGGTCCCCTGGTGGGACGTGTGGTTCCGCTGGGATGGGTTTCCTTGTCAAGGGCTCCGGGGCTGTCAGTGACCAGCATCCATGCTTCGCGGGTGACGGGCCACTCAAAGGAAGGGCGGGCGGTGTGTCCCCTGCTCCCTTGTGCGCCCAGTGTCCGGGGAGGAGCCCCCGTCTCCCCTCGTAAATGTGCGACCCGCCGTGAGCCAGCTCTGTCCCCGGAGCCGTGGGCTGCTCCCCACGGCCCAGCCCTGGCCTGTGGCCGCCGAGCCCCGCAGAGCCGCCGTGCACCCGCCCAGGCCAGAGTACTCCGGCCACGGGAGACCCAGAGCGTTGGGTGTGGCAAACACGGGGAACAAGAAAGAGCCCCTTCTCCCCGCAGGCTCTCTCTGCTTTCACACCAGAAGGTGACAAACAGCAAGGAGCGTGGGGACGTGAATGCCATCTCCGGGAGCCTGGGACCTACTTCGTGGCATTTGCAGCAAGTGCGCTAGGGTTAGGTCTGCTGGGCGCACCTTGGGTTTCCTGCCCCCGGGAGAGGCCGCTGGGACCCGGTCCGGGCTGCAATGAGCCAGTGGGTCCTGCACGGTTTTTGTGCCTCAGACTTCGAGGCTCGACAGGCCCCTTCCGGGCCCCTTTGGGGGGGGAGTCCCCTTGCCCACTCTCTGTTCTTGCCTTACTTCCCGTGTCGTGGGCGTACTTCCCGCTGCAGGGTGCGCTGAGTCCCCTCCGATCTGTTTGTCGGAATTCCCAGCCGCCAGTCCTTGTAGATGTGACCTAACTTGGAGATGGGGGTGACAGATGATGACATTAAGATGAGGGTCCCTATGTCACGTGACTATGTCCTTACAGGAAAAGACATAGAGTCAGACACGCACCCAGAGAGAACCCCATGTGGCCATGGACGCGGGTGAGGATGGAGCGTCTATCTGCCAAGAGATGCTGACGACTGCCAGAGCCCCGGGGAGAGGAGAGCCCAGAACAGACTGTCACTCGGCCCCAGAAGGAACCAGCCCTGCCGACACCTTGTTCTCAGACTTCTGGCCTCTGGAGCTGTGGGAAAAGAAATTTCAGCGTTTAAGCTCCCCCTCCCCTCAGACTGTGACAGTTTGTTATGAGGCCCTGGCAAACGGAAACATGGACACATCGTCAGAAGTCCCAGCTCCAGGAAATTTATGCCGAAGATGCCATGGTAGCTCCTATCAGGCAAAGCACAGGAGAATCTTTGCTCTACGTGGAACATCGTTGCCCTCCACGGAGCGTCCTTGCTCTACAAGGAGCGCCCTTGCCCTCCAGGAGCATCCCTGCTCTACACGGAGCGTTGTTGTACCCCAGGGAAGTAACCTAGTCGTGCTGAGGGTCGTGTCCCTAGCAGCAGGTGGCAGAACTTAGCCGAAACTCTCACTTTGACTGTGGACGTTTCAGAGAGACCATGACCATGCAGGCCTGACGTAGGAACTACTGAGGCTCCTGGACGTTATCCCACCCAGGAACACGACAGGGTGAGACCAGACCAGCAGGCATGTGGCCTCCCATTGCACATGGCTCTGGGCTGCTCGTTAGAGAGGCAATGCTCTGAGTGAGCCTCTGAGACTCGGCTCTGCCGGTGTGCGACGCGTGTGAAGAACATTGCCCGGCAGGGCTGAAGCCGGGCCCCGGCGCGTGGCACAAAGGAGGTGCGGGGCCGCCTGAATGTTGCTGGTGGGAAGCTGTGCTTCTAACGCACCAGGACGGTTTGGAGTGTGACGGCGGCCGTACTCCTCCAGACTGCCCGGCAGTCTGGGGCAGTCACAGGAGGCAGGACCCGCCCGAGTGTCTGACTACAGGTGTTGGTGGTGGGTGCAACGCCTGTGTGGGAACCCTGTGCCCGGTGAGGACGAGTTCTTTATTCTGGGAGGCGACACCATCTTGCCCCACTGCTTCCCCTATTCACTGCGTTTCTCTCTCAGTTATTTCATAGGCACACGGTGCAGGGGAGCCTGGAGGGACCCCTGGGCTCTCACTGACATTCTTTTAGGCTTTTACTGTCCCCGTCACTACCGCACCTCTTCTCCCTTTCTCGTTTGTGTCCCCCAGAAACACAAGCAACAGTAGCACCGCAGCTCTGTCGTCCCCTTTCTTGGGCTTTACGACAATGGACAAGGAAGGTGGGTTGGTTGGCCAGCCTGGAGGGCTCACTGTTAGGTGCTGTCCACCAGGACCCGCAAATTCATGAAGTCAGTGTTTGCAGAGCTTCACTCAGGAGAGCAGAAAACATGAAAGCTGCCTTTGGAAGACCATGGTTACATTTTCACTCGAATCTGGGCGGCCGCCGACTCTCCTCTTCCCTCCCGATTGCATCAGTGTTGCATGAACCTCCAAGAGGCTGATGAAAGAACCGCAAGCAAGCCGGTCTGACCGGAGGGCAGAGTAGGCTGCGAGAGGCCCATGGGGTCTGAACAGGGAGGCCGTGGAACGGGGATGGGGCAGAGCTGGAGCGAGGGTCTCACACATTTGAATCGAAGCCGTTTTCATCTTGACTTGTTGCCCAGAGCATCATTTAGCCATTTAGAGGCTCGGCCCCTTCATTTGCAGATGGGAATAATAACACATCTCACAAGTGGTGAAAATACCCACCGAGAAGCGTGGCCCGGCTCCCGGGCATGTCCTCATGAACGTCTTTTTCATTTCTTCCTCCCTCTCTCCCTTCTGCTCAGTGGAGAAGTTGGCCAAGGTGACAATGAAAAGATAAAGACCGGTTTTCCTTTTGTTCTTATTGTTCAAATTCCCCAAGTTAAAGCCAGAGCATTTCAATGGCAACAATGTTGCACCGTGTTTCGCTCCCACCGTGACAGCAGCGGGGCACAGCAGCTCGCCAGCCTCCGCCCTTCTTAAATTCAAGTTAGAGAACCATGCGGGTTCCCTGGTAAAACGGTTTCTTTCCATCCATGCATGAACTCCAGGAAGACAGCGGGATCGGTGACCGCACCTACTCCGTGCCGGAGAGCACATATTTAATCGCAAGCTTTTTTTCTCTTAGGGCATTGTTCATTCAGAGTAACTCAATATTTTTTGGCGGTCTTTAGAAATGGTGCACTCAAGATATCTTCCCTGATTTTACTTTGCTTTAATGAGTGGATCAATTTTATTGAATCCCCGCAGCATCATGGGAAGGCTATCCTTGCCTGATTTTATCCGGGAGGAAGCCTGCCCCAGTCTGCGCAGGCTGCAGACCAGCAGTGGGGATGGGGACGAGGCAGGTGGCTTTCCTGCTGCCCCAGGCTGTCCCCCTGTTCAAGGTGACAGGAGATACTCATGGCCCAGGATCTCAACTAAAAATCAGATTTTTAAAAATTGATGAGACTGAAGAACCAGGGAGCAGCTGGCATGGCGGAGGAGGGGGCCAGGGCTGTGCTAAGCCCGCGGCCGCGAGGAGCACTCACTCCTCTGCACGCACAAGCCCTCTCTCCCTCCTTCAGGTCCCTGGACGTGTCTGGGCCCATCTTCCCCTCGCCCCTCTCGCCGACGTAGGACTGCTTCGGTCAGGAGTATGCAGCCCTACAGACAGGTTTGCAGATATCCCGTGTTTCATCTTTGCGTGTCCCACGATTGTCCAGCTCATCACAGCTGGCAGCCGCGCCACGCCAGGCCCAGACGGAACTTTAACCCTAGCTGGACTGAAACACGCTTAAATCACTGTCTGTCCTTCTGATCTCTCACCGAGAAGTAAAGCAATCTTTGGCGACCCGTAATAACAAATATACTTGTAATTTGAAGAACGGGTCAGCGAGTACATTTATGAGAGCCTGCCTCCTCGTGCTGCATCAGAGAAGGGTTTTCTTGTTGTTACAACTATCCTTTGCTCTGTAATGCCCCCAAAACAGTGAAGAATTTCCTGGTATTTTTAGTCTCATACTCCTACAGCGGAACACAGAGATACACAAACAAAGCAACAAACAAACAACAGCAACGACCCCACATCTAAGTATCCGCTGCAGTAAATGTAACCCTCATACCACGTTTACAGTGTGGAAGTACCAGATCGCCATGTTTCAGAACAAAGTTCCTCTTGGTCACACTGACGACAACATTTCTAAATATGCAGATCATTTTCTGAAAAATTGCAAGTAATTTCAGGCAGTTCAAATGAACTCTCTTGTGACAAATAAAGTCAGTCTGGGTCCTCCGCTGGGAGCAGCCATGACGGGCTCGCATTTGCTCCGTGTCCCCAAGGGAAGGTGTGGGCTTCAGCCGTCTCTCTCCAGGACTGACGGTCTCCAAGTGTTCCCTCTAGTTTCAAACTTTGCAGACAATCTTTCTGATGTATTTCTCCAATTTCCCTGTTATTTGATTGCCCTCTGCTCTGTGGATGGAGTAATTTTAGGATTTTTCCACTTAAAATGATTTGCTTGGAGTAGAGTTGTTTCTTCCTCCCAGATATAATACCTCTCTCCCCAAGATGGGTGTTTTTCACTGAAAACACATCCGGGTAGCGCTAGCCACAAGCAGCAGCCAGCCCTGGGAACTGTGGAGTTTCCCTGGATCCTCCCAGCCCTGGTCAAATAAGCCAGGCAGGTGCGTGTTAGAGGGTGCCCGATTATTTATGGCTTTTAGATACTTTGTGGGTTTAGCTGGTGAGAAAAGTTTTATTCCACTCACATGGACAAAACCCAACCAACTGTCTGGGCTGATTAAATCGCATTGTTGCATGAGCACATGGCAGGCAGGAGCAGAGTTATGAAATCTCACTGCCTGTGCCATGGCAACTGGGTGAGCAGCTCATGGGGGGAATGTGGATAATAGGAAATAGCAATATTTCTCTTTGTGTTTTCACTGCTGACAGTTTTATCCGTACATCTGCCCTATGTCCAGCGCACAGCAGCGGGCCGTCTGGGGGCTCTTGCTGTCCTTTCTGCCTTCCTCCCCTCCTTTGCTCAGTGAGCAGAAGGTAACACCGTACACTTAAGTTTCAAGGACACAGACGAGGGAAGTTTACCTTCCCAGTAACTGGAGGTGGAGTGGAAAGCAGTAAGGCAGGCAAAGTGGCTACAATCAGCCATTTAAATGAATCTGATGTAGGGTTGCTGCGGCTTTACATTTACTCGGACAATCCACGTCAAAGGCCACGCGCTGGAGGGACCAGCTCTCAGGAGATTTGACCTAACGTGAAAAGCTAGGAAACTCGCGCAAACACAGCTCTCAAAGTGTTGCGTGAATTACTTTTTTTGAGAGTGGGAATGAAAGGGACACAGTCTTTCCATTTTTTCCAGAAATACATAGTGTGTGTGGGTATTTGAAAGCAAGCTCTCTCACCCGTTTGTAATCTGCCCATGACCGTGATGCTCCGAATGTTCCGGCTGCTCCCGTGTTTTCCTCTCCCATGGCTCCTCCTCTTGCCCGTCGGGTTCTGCATTCCTGGGGGGCGGGGATGGGCAGGACCCCAGTCCTCCTGGGCTGGGAGTCCTGGAGTTGCTCCGTTCGGCAGTCATTCTCCAGGACCATGGACAGCAGTGCACTTGGGGTTGGGGGCGTCGTCGTGAAGTCCTGCGTCTACCAACGGCAAGGTGTCTGTTTTTCATTTGCAAGCCCTTGGATGCTGCTGCTGGGGTTCCCTGGTTTCCCCTTCTCCTGTAGGGTGTGTCTAGTACGCACATACATCTGTGTGTCTGCGCGCGGGTGCAGCTGTTCATCTCTTTGGCAAAAGTCCCTGCTGAGCCAACTAACTGACCCTGTGTGACCTTGGGCAGCTTACTTAGCATTTCTTAGTTTCTTTGCGTTTCTCATCAGCTGCGAGAAGCTCTTTGCGGGGGGGGGGGGGGGGCTGGTCTTGATCACTGTTACATCCATCCCCAGAACCCGACAGTGCTTAACGGGGGTAAACAGTGGTGCTCAATGAATATTGGTTTGAGTAAATGAGTGAATGAGCATGAACTGGAGACCAGGGGCCACGACACGTTTAACTCTCTGTCTGCAAACCTAGCAATTATCTTGACACAAAGTCTCTCATTTGAAATATTAAAAATGTAGTTTTGGGGAGACATTACTAATTAGTTAATTAATTAATTAACGTATGCGTCGGTTAGCTAAAATATAACAATGCATGCTGTACTCACATGCTGCCACTGTAAACGTGTAGGGATTTTGAGAAGCGTGAAAGATAATGCACTCCAAATCATTCTGTATGGTTTACAACATTTTATCTATGGTATTTAATTTAAACTTAGCTTTAGCTCTGGAAGCAGCATTATGATACTCATTCACATCTGAAGGAAACAGGGCTCATGGGGGAACTATCACACCAGTCGGGATAAAGAGGTGAGCCCCAGCCTACTGACCCCGAATGTAGGGCTCCCTACCTTGTCAGCATGGCTCCCACCTGCCCGTAGATATATTTCCTTAGGTTCTGGCTCTTAGATGCCACAGAAGGGCATCTGGTGGCTAGTTTGATGGTGGGCGTCAGTGTATTTTCTTTGCATGAATGTCGTGTGAGTACGTTTCATGAGTGGAGACCGGAGGTCTTCTGGAAGCATGCTGGTTTAAGTAAATGACAGGGCAGAAACCTCTTCTGTGGTGACAGACTGGAGGCAGACGCATCTCTCATTGCTCAGCAGGGACAGTCCCATTCACACAGACGGTGCATGTCGGGGTGAGCCTGGACGCACTGGAGATGGGGACATGGTGGGCAGTGGGCTGGGGCACCAATGACAAGACAGCTCTAATTTTGGTGCTGTTTATCCTGAGGGGAGAGTTCATCTCACTGCGTGGACACACACGGAGTCTTCCAGACTGTCGGGGGGGGGGGGCGTCTCACCTAATGCTGCGTGTGTTCCAGGGCCCCTGATGGGCGCTCACCACCGTAGAGGCAGCAGAGAGCTCGTGCATTGTTGCAGCGTCTGTTAGACACAGTGGGGACCTGTGATGGGCTGGCCAGGTATCTGTTCATCACACAGTTTAAGGAATATTTTTTAAAGACTTTATTTATTTATTTGAGAGAGAGAGAAGGAGAGAGAGAGCATGAGCAGGGGGAGCAGCAGAGGAAGAGGGAGAAGCAGACTCCCCGCCCGACCCCAGGACCCTGGGACCATGGCCTGAGCCAAAGTCAGACCCTTACCAGACTGAGCCACTCAGGCACCCCATATCTTTAGTAATATCGAGAAATTTGTCATAATACATTATTTTTTCAGAAGAACTAAATGTCCTGGAGATAGAGACATATGCACGTAGATGTATGTGTGTATCTGGGTGTATATAAAGCATTTTCAATTGATCAGGACCCAGGTTCTCAGTGGGAGGTGATCGTGCTCCCTGTGACACCTGGCGATGTCTGGAGACGTGACGGGCGGTCGGGACCGGAGGGAGAGCACACAGCTGCCTCCGTGGAGGGCATCCCCGATTTCCACATTCTGAGGCTCAGAAACCCTTCTTTCTGGTGAATTTAACTCATTGGTAACATCTCTCTGTTTCCTTTTTTGTTTTAAAGGATTAAAAATTACAAGGACATGTCCTGGTTTGGGCCGGGATGGAGTAGTTCTGTCCCTGCCTTCCGCTTACTCTTACAAGTGGGGAGTCCCAGCCGTGACTCAACAAAGAAGCGCGAGAGGACTGCGGGGGCAGGCAGGCGGCTGGGGCCTTGACACTTGACGATGACATCACAGTGAGTTCCTTGGCTTCCCTTACCCCCAGACAGCCCAGGATGGACAGGGCACCGCAGCGGCCCCCAACCCAGAGCTGCCAACGGCGCAGATGGTGAAGGTCCAAGGACGCCGGGCTCCCTCAGCCAGAAGGGTGACTCTAGCAACAGAGCTCGCCCCAGCCGAACCCAACAGAAAAGCGCACACCTTCCCTCCTTCCCGGCATTCCAACAGGTTCATGGGCAGAGCAGATCTTTAACCTTCTCCTCCCACCCCCAAGGGAACAGGCTGCTGGTGGCGTCTGTGGGCTGAGCACTTGGCTGACTTTTACTTACTGGCCAGTGGGAGCCGTGGGTGCTTTGATGGCCGCGTGGGACAGTGTCTGGAGACTCAGTGGAGAGTGTGGGCGCTCCTGTGCCTCCCCCTGTGGTGTCGGCGGTGCCCAGCACCGAGGGGGCTGTCCGCCACCCACCGGACACGGGATGGTCAGGACTGCGAGGCCAAGGGAGACTGAGCTCCTGCCCCTTTCGTGGACAGTGAGGCTGGGTGCCCTTGGCAGGGCCAGTGGGAAACTCAGCCTACGTGCCACCTGTCCCTGCCCTATCGCTTAGCAGGGGCTGCTGCTAAATGCAGCAGGTTTAGCCGGACCCCAGAGGGCCATAATGTAATACCCCAAATATTCAGGATCCAGCCGAAGATCAGCTGTCATACCAAGAACCAGGACAATCACAACCCGCTAAGAAAAGAATCAGCAGACACAAGCCCTGGGATCAATCTCAGATGAACCACGGGGCAGGCGTCAGGTGTTTAGCATGTGACAGTAATTTTAAAGCAGCCATCAACGAGTGCCTGAAAACAGAGTCACAATTTTTCTGGATGAAGATAAAAAGTGGGCAATCTCAGCAAAGAAGCAATAGTTGTCAAGGAGAACCAAATGGGAAAATAGAACAAAAAATACAGGCACCTTAGAACAACAGTAGTAAACATCGAGCTGGATGGGCCCAGGAGGCAGCGTGCCAGGATCTGTGAGCCCTGAGACGGATCTACAGAATTTGTCCAAACGAAAAACCTTCGAAACCTCAAGCATCTGCGGGTCAGTTACAAGAGAGCTAACATATCATTGACTCCCAGGAGGAGAGAAGAGGGAGAAAGGGACTGAACAAGTAGTTGAAGAAATAATTGCTGAAAAGCTCTCAAATTAGGCAAAAGACAAATCTACAGAACCTAGAAGCTAAACGAATCCTAAACTAGATAAATCCAGGAAAACTACACCTACATTTTAATTAATCTCTGGAAACTAAAGATAAGGAAACAATATTGAACTTGGCCAGAGGCACGACACAGCTTGCCTGGGTGCACGATCCCGAGCGGAGCGGGTTCCCCCCGAAGACAGTGACTCAGCACTTACCAGGAGCTGGGAGAAGGGAGCTGTCGACCCAGAAGCCTAGATCCCATGAAAATAACCTTCATAACTGGAGGGGATTAAAAGGCCCCGGTACCCCAATGGTTACAGCAGCAACGTCCACAATAGCCAAACTATGGAGAGGCCCAGATGTCCATGACAGATGAGTGGAGAAAGAAGATGTGGTCTATGTACACACAATGGAACACTGTGCAGCCACAAAAAATGAAATCTTCCCATTTGCAGTGATGGATGGAACGAAAAGGTATGACGCTAAGTGAAGTAAGTCAATCAGAGAAAGACAATTATCACATGATCTCACTCCTATGTGGAACTGAAGAAACAAAACAGAGGAACATAGAGGAAGAGAAGGAAAAACAAAAAAGATAAAATCTGGGGGAGACAAACCAGGAGACGCTTCGTCATAGGAAACAGACTGAGGGGAGGGAGGTGGGGTTTGAAGCCACTGGGGGATGGGCACAAGGACGGGCCGTGATGGAGGGAGCACTGGGTGTTGCACCCAACTGATGAATCACTGAACTCTGCCTTGGAAACGAATAATATACTGAGCGTTAACTAAATTGAATTTGAATAAAAAACTAAGAAAAAAACTGAAGGGGAAATCAAGGTATTCTCTCACAAGAGAAATATGAAGGAATTTGTTATTAGGAAGCCTGCCCTGGCAGGTGGCTCAGGGATGGTCTCCAAACTGAAGGGAAGGATTGGAGCTTCGGAAAGGGAGAGTGTGCTGTGCCCCGCCGCACGGGTCTCCGAGACCGTCCTTGGCATTGCCGGTAACACCGGGAGGGAGATGCAGAGGAAACGGCATCTTCCTTCAACGGCACCTCGGGGCATCAGGTTTCCAGTACTTGACTCTGAGTGGTACAATGTCGGCACCAGTAGGCTGTGACATTATGTACTAATTGTCACATGAGGCAAAAATAAAACTACATGTAATATCCGGAAGATCTCCCGATCCATCCGGACGAACTCCTAAGAAATGCTCAAGTGGCTGAGAGGCCAGAAGAGGACAGGAGACAAGAAATAGGAGAAACAACAGAAAACAAAGTGACCCGAGCCCAAACGTGCCAGCCGTCGTCTGAAGTGTGCGCGGTCTAAGTACAGCAGTTAAGTCCAAGGTCGGCAGAAACGGTTTAAAAAACAAAGCAGTATGATCCCGCAGTGGTCTGTCTACGGGAATCCCCCCTCAAGCCCAGTGAGCTAGGTCAGCGGGAATAAGGACGGTGGTTTCCAGCAAGACGAATGTGCGCTCCAGCCATGACACCCGCGGGCACCCGTCCTCAAGAACGTTTGCATCCACGTCAGAACCCGCACACGCGTGTTCCTAGCGGCTTTATCGTTAGCAGCATGGCTGGAAGCAGCCTGGCATGCTCGGTGACGCCGCCGGGTGCGTGCATTACGGGATGGGTCTCAGCAGCAGGGAGGGGACTGCGGCGTCTGGTGCAACAGTGTGGACGGGTCTGGAGGTGACCTCCCCGAGCATACAAAGCCAGTCTCAAAAGGTTAGGAATGATGAGACTCCATTCATGTGGCATTTGGAAACGGCTGAGTCACAGAGATGGAGAACAGAGGAGCTGTTGGCAGGGTGAGTGTGGGGGAAGGTGGAGGCTGTGGGATGTTGGGGCCACTCGGGGACGCCGGTGGTGGAGTGGTCCTGCGTTCTGACCGCGCTGGTGGTTGCAGGCATGGGCTCCCGTGAAAATGCACACACACGTCTCCTGTGCAGAGCTAGTGGAATCGAAGGAAGGTGACGGATTCATCATGTGCATTTCCTCCTCGCGATGTTGTTCCTCGCTTTGCGGGATGTCCTCATTGGGGGACACTGGGGGAAGGGTGCTAGAGTCTCTCTGCTGTCTTGTTACAGCGACCTGTGGATGGCCGTGGTCATGATCTTCATGCAAACATTTAAAGCATTGTAAGCAAAGCAAACTTCTAATTTTGTAGTTAAAATATCCAGGAGCTTCTGGGGCACCTGGGTGGCTCAGTTGGTTAAGCGTCTGACTCTTGGTTTCAGCTCAGGTCATGATCTCGGCGTGCTGGGATCGAGCCCTGCTCTGGGCTCTGCAGGAAGTTGGGTGCTCCCTCTGCCCCTCCCCCTGCTCGTATTCATCTCTCTCTCAAATAAATAAATAAAGTCTTGAAAAGAAACATCCGGGATCTTCCAGTTAATGTGCTGGGCTTTGGCTATCTCCGTCACTACTCTTTCCTTCCCCGACCAGGGGGCCCTATGGGTGTGGGACTGGCTGGCTCCAGGAGGACCCAGGAGCTCTCATGCCGCCTGCCCCGGGCCTCGCTGACCACAGCCGAGCATCCTTCCGGCGGCAGTCAGAAGGCACTGCTTCTCCGTCTCTGTTCTCAGGAGGCCCTCGGCCATCCCTGTGCTTGAGGACCACACCTGGCTTCTACGTACATCCCCAGGTGAAATTCTAAAATGCATCAGTCTCACTAAATTTGCTGGAAATTTCCTGAAAGCTCCTCCCATAGCTGACCTCTCCTCTTTGGCATGTCTGTGCTAGGTTTGGACAGTCGGCGCTCCTGTCGCTAACTGCCATAATGCAGTACGGTTTGGAGTGGCCAGCAATCAATTGTTCTGTTACAACACTAAATTTTTAAAATCCTGGCAGAGGAAGAGAAGAAAGAGCTTCGCAATGCAAAACTGAGGAGCTTCTCCCGCTTCGGGAAGAGACATTTGACACCAGAGGCCCCATCGGTTCACTCTAAGGCAGATGGCAGCACACTGGACAGCGAGACCGTGGGGTGAGCTGTGGTGGGCCCCTGACTGGGCGTCCTTGGGCAAAGCCTCAACTTCTCTGTGTCTCAGATTCCTGGTCTGTAAAACTAAGTATCGGCCCCGAGCCAGCGCTCTCGCTCCCTCCGGCACGCCCGCAGCTGGCTGGTCCGGGAGACGTGCGAAGGCCGTGCCGCCGGCAAACTCAGCCCGCGGCCGTGGCAGGGGTGCCGCGTGGAGGGCACCGCGTCCGGACCTGGGGTCCTAGGGGCGTCCTCCTTCAGCTCTTCTGTGAATTCTTCCTCAGAGCTTGAGTTCTCGCTAAGAAATGCTTTTTTTTTTGGTTAGAATTTATTCTCTCTCTCAAGCTCACCACTCAGTCTGGTAACTTCAAGTATCTTTTGGGAACAAAACAAACCTATTTTCTCTTGATTGAGCCTTAATTTACTGTACTGTTTTAATGTTTTGTTCCGGTAATTTATGACGTGAGGTACCAGAGAGTTGCATCCAGTTCATGCATGCTTGTCCTCGTGCCGGAGAGACGGACGGCCCGGCAATGACGTTTGCAATGTGTCTGTGATTTTGGGAAGACCGAGTCGGAGAGGACTTTCTCAAGTGTTGCACAAAAGCGAGTGCGCGTTCAGGCAGCTGGGATTTCTGCTCACACCCAGTGACGGTCAGGCCCAGACCCTCGTCTCTGCTGAGGACGCATGATACTATTTCTTTCTCATGGGGTTCGCCCCGCAAATCTGGTAGTGCATTAAGGTATGTACTTCACATCTCAATGCAAAACATCTCGTAGCTGAGCCGTGCACACGCACGCACAGCCACGCACTCGGATCTGTGCGTGCTCACGGGAGTCCCGGAGCGTGGGGATAGGGCTCTGAATGGACGTGAGCCAGCCTCATCTCAACTGCACCAGCCTTGAGCCAGCGCAGACACCTGCGAGGTCCAGAATCCAGTCCGATCCGGAGTCTGCTGCCTCAGACTCAAAACTCCTGTGCGTCTTCCGTCCCTGACTGTGCAGCTCTGAGGTTCCTGCCCGAGCCCTTCCGCGAGCCTGCGGCGGACACACTGGAGGAGTGAGTGCGCGACTCTTAGGGCCCCGTGACTCTGGACGGGGTAGGATGGGAGGAGGGAGAGTCCAGAGGGGTATTTTCTGCGGCTCTGGAGGATTCTGGCTAACGGCTTCTCGAACAACAGAGGGCACGTCAGCCTGCTGGCCCTTCAGCTCTTTCTACCAGGTAAGCGGCAGCTGACAGTCTTTGTAAAGATCCTATATCTTGAACTGCTGCTTTCCCGACAGGAATTACCCCAGAAGCACACTCTTAAAAGTTCCCACACTAAAAAAGTTCAGGAGAAGCAACTTACAAAAAAAAAAAAAAAATCTCTTTCACTGCTCAAAAGCACTTTTTTTTTTTGGGTAATTTATACTAAGCCCTTTAGAATGTCATATTGGTCCTTTATTAGTAACCTTGACAATATGATTAGACTCCAAAAAATGTCTACTTGTTAGTGAATAGCATTCACTCTCTGAACTTTGAAGAGGCTGCTCGGCTATGACCAGAGCTTCACTTTTTAAATTTTTGCAACCGAAAAACACAGAAGATAATAAAATACATGCTGGGATCCGGCATTCGATGAAACATACGTGCTAACAGTTAAACAGTGTTGCAGAATCGTGAATTTATTTTAGCAGACTATTTAGACGCCGTAATTTGGAAGGGACTCTAACTTCCATTTTCTGAATTAGAGTTAACTTTAGATTATTATCGCCAAAATGATTCTGTTAAAATGCAGAGAAATGTAGTTTTTAGGAACATCCATTTTTGGAACAAAAGCATTTTTCCTGTTGAATGTTACTTCCTCTTTATTCTGTGTTGCGTCGCGTTTGTGTTTGGTTTAGATGTTTCCACCACAGTGTAAACGAAGTTGCTAAGTTAAAGTGAGTGAGAGAAGCCGCACTTGTATTTACTGGAGAAGACAATGAGAGCATTAGCTACATTAATTGAAAAGCATTTGACAACACTGATCAAGACGGAGGGGCAAAAAAAAAAAAGAAAGAAAGAAAGAAAGGGAGAAAAAAAACCAAAGCAAATCCCCCAAACACCACCACCGACGAACTGAAATCAGAACTCAGACTTGAACCTTCACAGAGAGATCGTGTTGTGCTTTCAAGAAGTCCCTAATATTTTTCTGTCTCTCCCCCCAAGTCACTTCACTGCCCATATGCTATTTAAATGCTGATAATCTTGTTCATGGTAATTTCAATGAGCCACAGCAGACATATAATGCTTCCTCTTTTAATAGGTGCAAAGTGAGTTATTGTCACCAAGCAGATATGAAAAAAGGACGTGAAAAGAGAATCTTGCCTAATCTCTGTAATGCGGGTGTGTGAGGGCGCGAACATTGTCACCTGAATTATGCATGTCTATTGTGCTCGGATATCATAAATCGGGGCATGAATGCCCCCCAAATCATTTTCAGTCCGTGAACATTTATACACAGAGCTCTCGAGCGCCGCAAAGACAATTAGTCATATTTCTGTGCCGGAATTAATTGAGAGTGAGATGCGGGAGGCAGAGCCAGAGAACAAAGAATGCTTTTTGTCAGTTCTTCCGACTGACAGGGATAATTAGATATATGAAATTGAAATTCCTCAGCAGGGGGTTTCTGTTGACAATGAGTTTTCTTTGGGCTCCATTCTGTTATTCTTTTCCCCTGTCATCCGTGGCAATTTGTTATTCAGCTTGAAGCTTAAAAAAGCAAAGCATTCCGCTTTTATGAGTAGATGATGTCAGTTTGTACACTGCTGGGAAATAGATATTAAATGTAATCTTTAAACTAAAAAAAAAAAAAGGAAGAAAGAAAAGAAAAGAAAAAAAAATAAAATCAGTTAAAGAGACAGTGCGCTGTTTACCCGGCCTGCGGAGGAGAAAGTTCCCGGGACGTCGTCTGAACTTGCGCGCTGCCGTTGGGAGTTCTCAAGCCCCGTGAATCCCGGGCCTTCACGGCGGCTCCCACTGTTCTTCCAAGCGGACGGGACTCCTCGCGGGGACTCTGTGCGCCGTGCAGGGACAGTCCCTGCACGGGACACGGCAGGGCACGGCCACCCTCCTGCTTTAGCTCGTTCCTCCGGCCTCCGTTCCGCCTCCGCCACACCAGGAGTGCTCTTCCCGGATCTCCTCTCTTCTGGCTTTCCCCCGAGTGGACGAATTCTCAAGAAAGAATCTGAGGAAACTCTCAGAGCATCCCCCTTCACCCCGGTGGGGTCCATCAGACTATCGGTCCCTGCTCCTCGGAAAACGGGCTCTGCGTACATTTCCTACACGGAACTTCCAGATGGCGGCCCTTAGCCGCAGCTCACGGATGCCTGGGGTCTTCCCCCCTGCACAGACGGCCCCTTGGTGCTGCTGTGGCGTGGACCCGGGCCATCTACACTTTCTCTGGCCTGACCTTGCCCCCTTCGTCTGCAGAGAGATCCTGTGGGCAGCTGGCCCCCTGCTTCTCCGAGAAGGGCTTAGTGTGAAGCCTGGTGCGAGTGGGCAGCCCTGGAGAGGCAGAGCCAGCCCCTGCCGCGCCGGCATCCTTGCCGTCCCCTGCTGCCCGCTCGGCCTGCGCGTGCTCTCCCGTGCGGTCTGGGGAAACAGGCCCGTTGAGCTTCTCACTGCGAAGACGCCGGCTGGGTCCCCGGGGGCAGAGTGAGGGGCACAGGTGCGAGGCCGCAGCGCCCGTGAGCGGCTTTCCCCAGTAGTCTCGGGGGCAGACAACGTCGCTAATGTCCACACAGCGTGTCCACGTGAGGCTTCCTGGGCCCCTCGCCGTACCCACCGGATCGGATACTTAGACTATGGCGTGGGGTCCGCGTTCACCGCCAGCTGGGCCGTCCCAGGGTGCGCGTGTTGGACAAGCACTTGCTCCAAGAAGGACCTGGAAGGCGCGAGGGGCTGCGGGGCTCCTGTTTCACCATTTGTTCCGGACAGAGTCAGGCCTGGTTCATCTGGCTTCCGTTCCTTCAATGAAAGGTTCATTCCAGCGTCGACCTCTGGAGCACGTGGTTGTCGTGGACGCGCAGCGCGGGGGACAGGTGCCTTCGGAGCAGGGTCTGAGGACAAGGTGGGGCCCAGGCCACACCAGCCACGGGGCCGTCCCTCGGCAGACGGGAAACCAGGGACTCCAGCTCCTGCCTGTAGCTGAAGGAACGACCCATCGCGGCCGATTCAAACAGCAGCGTCAGTGCTGAGGAGACACCAGAACGTGGAAGCAGTAACGGGCTTGGGGCAGAGTCTGAGGACGCAAACACGGGGCTTGTGTCCACACCACGGGCCCGACCGGGCGTCCAGTCTGCACATGTGCGTGTGATTCCGGCACGAGGGTCCCCCTCCAGGGCTGACCCCAGAGTGAATCGTCTCAGGAGCCGGAGCTGTCCGTGTCCTCACGTCAGTCTCCACACATTCCACGGACTCTGGAAATTCGAACAAACAATTTCCTCCTTTTTAACCTTTATCTGTTTCTTTTCCTTTCCTACTTGAAATTTTCCATCCGATGGTTTTAAGTTTCTCCATTTCACCCGTCCCCAGTCTCCTCTGAGCTTGGAAGGCTTGTTTCCTCAAAATGAAAGTCCCTTAATCAAAACCAGCATCCTGGTGACTGAATTAAAAGAAACAACAACACAAAAATCTAACTTTCGTCAAACCAAAAGCCTCAGGAGGTGTTGGCCGACACCGCGTTCCAGTTACCACAGTGCACGTAAATGCGCCGTACAGAAGCTCGCCGAACGAGATGGCGTTGAGTTCAAAGAGCCTTATTTAACGAAGGAAACATTTTATGCAAATTTAACGAGGCAATGCCAAGAGGAGGAAAAGGTCACCCATGGATCTACGGAACAGTCAAGACAGAAGAACGTCGCTGAATACACACCCGTCTGGAAGAGTGTTTTAGGGAAAGACTCAGTGAATTTGAAGCCATGTTTTTCCCAGGACCGGATCTAAGCGAAGATCAGTGTTCGCTCTCCCATTGCAAATGTCTCTGATGCGTCTAACACACATCTTTGACTTCTTTGCAGTGAGTTACTGCTGCGGTTCACGGTCTCACAAGCTGCAGCCTCAGGAAGGCAGATTCTGGAAGGACCCGGAGCCTGAGAAAGTTCTCGCTGTCTCCTGGATGACGTCGCTGGTCTTGGCAGGGCCTGGGGGCAGGTGGCAGGTGACTCAGAACTCGCCTATCTCTGTGCGGGGAGGGGCCTCCACACGGGGCTGTGGCCTGCACAGCTACGTTAGTCGGGGGAGGTTTCTGTGGTGACCCCATTTGTTCTCAGGTGCCTGCGTGTGCCCCAAAGTCACAAGAAACTAGTACAAGGAGGACGGAGTTTCCAGACTGAGCTTAGTAGAGTGTCCAAGGAAACTCATCCTTCTTATCGTCCCGCGCCAGCCAGGAGAGCCTGAGCTAAGCTCAGCTGCCATTGGGTTCTGAGGCGGCTCGTGTCTGCCCAGCGTTGCCAGAGTTCAGGTCACTTCCGTGACTTGTTGGAAGGTTGGATGAGGACAACATTTAGACGATAAAGGTCTGAGCCAGGCCTATCGGATCAATAGAAATAAATAGTTGGAGTAGAGAAAGCTAAATAATGATTAAAGGGTCGTCATTCATGAACTACAGAGAATAGTCTTATAACCATCACACGACAGTTGAACAGGAAACTTTACTGAAATTTCAGCAAGGAGAAGTATGTTGAAGGATTTCCCGGTGGTGAGGTTTCCTGCCCCGAGAACGGCTCGATGGCGCGCGTGGACCCCTCTCCAGCGCGCTGGTTCAGCCTGAGGTGCTCCTCACTCACAACGCACAGCAGGAGCCCTTGTCCCTAGAGAGGGCACCGCCTGGCGGGTGGGACACGCCGATCGCTTTGTGCTGGTGCTTATGTTCCAAGTGACCCGGGGGCTTCTTGAAGGAGCAAGTATTTAGGACTCACTGGATTTGTGGGAATCAGATGTTCAAAAATTTCAGCGCAAGGAGAAATTGATCAGACTCTCAACAGCAAGGGCGCCCGGTGCCCAGCAGCCTGGCGTGGGGACCGGCAAGAGCTGCACCAGCGAGTCACAGGTGCTGAGAGACAGACCCAGGACGGTCCATCCGACGGGACAGACAGACAGACCTCATTGATGATGGCCCAGTTCCAGGGGTGTGGTGGACAGTGAGCGCCTGCCACGGTGACAACATCCTTTGTTGGGGGCTTACGGGGTGCCAAGAATTGCCAAAAACACTCATAAGGCACTTGATATTTATAACCACTAAGTCGGATTTCAGATGAGAAGGTGCAGACTTGAAGGCGTGGCACATTTTGCTTCCCTTCACGCAACTCACCTGCCCCATGTTGGCCTCATGTTCCTAACCAAGGCAGCGCGTGGGGGTGACCGGAGGAGACGACCGGGAGAGCCTGGCAGAGGAGGCGCCGGGCGGCCGAGGAGCCCAGCCAGCGGGCGGCCCTTCACCGTCCAGCCCCGTCACCCTCCTGAGCGCCGGCAGGAGATGGGGGCTGCCGAGAATACGGTTCCGGTGACGCGACCGGTTTGCTAACCGATGACGCTCACGCTTGCCGACTGATGAGACTGTTTGCACTCGACTGAATGTTTCCGGGAGGGTGGGGCGGGGTGGGGTGACAGGGTGAGGGACGTTAGGGAGGGTGCGTGTCAAGGTGAGGGCTGGGTGTCACGCGTAGTAGTGCATCACGGACCACCACAACAAAAACTTGAGATGGCCTTTATGCCGGCTAACTGAGCATTAAAAACAGAATATTTAAGGAAATACGACTTACAACATTTTTCCTCTACAATTCAAGCCACGGGAGAATCGTGTGATGCTGCATCATCCGGAGATCAGGAAATGACTTGCTGTGTTTAAAATATCTTACTCAAATGTTTCACCATCAGCATCCGGACAGGTAACAACGGTTACGGTTTTTAGTGAGGTTGTACCTTTGAGAACGATGACTTTGACTCTCCTCCCCACCCGGCCTGGGCTGGCCCTTCTGGGTCCCTGTTTCCGTGATTTCCCTCATTCACCGTTGCTGGTCTCACTCATGACCGTATGCTCCTTCAGGAAATCTTTTCCTCGACAATGATCCCGTCCCCAGAGATGAACAAAAAGTGACCGGCGCATAGTAGGTCCTCAATAGACACTTATCAAATGACTTAAGATGTGAATCCTGTCATTTAAATGCAAGAAACGTGTCGCGAGCGCCTGCTGTGTGCAGAGCACGGTGTTCGCTCCCTGTAGGGTACACGTGGACGGCTGGCGTTCCTCTGGGGAGTCTGCACGCTGTGGAATTTGAGCAGATGTGTCCGGGGCAGTCCAGACACGTCTCAGGCAGGACGTCTGGGATTCTGGAACCAGGGGTCCTACAGGCAACAGATGCTTAGGTTAATGTATCATGTTTCCTGTTACGTGATGTGTGTTCATCGCAGTCAGTCACTCCGGTGGGAGCCGGAGCGCTTTTCCGTGATCACCGTACCCCCACCAGGTAAGTGCGCATGCAGCGCTTTTCTGAAGAACACGCGCTCAGGAAGCTGGAGCTGAGATGAAAACTGAACGAAGGCCCATCTAGATCCTTCTGTGGTTCTGTGCGCGTCCTCGAGTTTCTAGTCCGTCCACATGCAGAGGAGAGCAGGCCGTGAGGTTCTCAGGCACACGGCGGGCTGTGTGAGGAGGTGCCGGGCCTGGATCTTTCTCTCCGACCGCCGGAACACCGAGGCCAGACCTCGCAGGAAGCACACGGGTCACGTTCCCTGGAGAGGCGAGAGCCGTGCCGCAGCTTACAGGCTCGTGGACACCCGGCGCAGCCCTGTCTGACACCATGGATCGCCCTCACCTCCCGCCAGGTGCCTACCGCGGGCCAGACCCCAGGCACGGACAGGCCCGCAAACGTCCTCCTGGCCCACCTGCTGGAGGGGCAGGTTCTCTCCCGAAGCTGTTGTCGTCTGCCGCCGGGCTTCACGCCGTCACTCCTGAGTGTGTCCCTCTGTAAGACGGCGTGGGCAGGCATGAAGACGCCGCCTGCCTCAGACACAGCCGTCCTAGAGCTCTGTCGTCTGACCTTGGTTTCAGAAAACCAACAGCTCGGACCCAAGAGCTGCCCATCGAATCCCTCCGGGGGCGATCGAGCAAGGTGGGGCGGTGGCTGTGCCGTTGGGGACCTGCCTCGTGTGCGGTCCGGCTTCCCAGGGCACTGAGGGCCGCCAGCCGCTCCGGCAAGCACAGAGCTCAAGCCGTGTGCCAGCCTTTGGCCGGAGTTTCCGAGAAGCCTGCCCGGCGGGGGGACATCTGGATCCGGGCACGTTGCACCCTAGGTTTTCTCTGCTGACCTCTGGGGCTTCCTCACCGACACAGACGGTCGGACTCTCGTTCCCCGCTGGGAGCGACCTTGCCTTGCACGTTTTTATCCCAGCTGAGCTTGGAAAGAGCGTAAGACCTCCTTTTGGCTGTTGAACGTGTGAGGGAAGGAACGAGGGATGACCATGACCTCGCGTGAGCGTCAACATCAGAAGGCTGGTCTCTGCTCACACGCCGTGGTCTTGCCCATGACAACATGCCCTCGTGAGGCTGCCGGCAGCCTCCCTTCCTTCGTGGCTGTGGTGCAGGAGACACGGGGGTGAGCCTGGGCCACAAGAGGGACCAGCTACAGAGCTGGGCGAGCAGTGGGGCCTGCCCACGAGTCCTACAACTCCTCCCTCAAGCTGCTGGCATGGCAGATGCGTTCTGTGCGGGTCGGTGTGGCCGCTGGGCTGCCCCCTTCCCGGCAGCTACGGTCCCAGCTCCCTCGTCTGAAAACCACGGTCATCGTCAGTACCTCACTCCGCCGTGGCCAGACAGCAGGGCACCAAGAGGGTCAACACAGGTTTCCAGGTAGAGAAACCGACAAGCCATCCCTCCGGCTTGAAACAAACTGGGTTTGACGGCGTTGGAGGAAAGGACAGCAAGCACTCGTGTGTAAGTGATATGCTTTATCTGGAAGACGTACTTTGCAGTTACAAAGAGGTCAAAAGCACCTCATTAAAAATATATTGTCAGAAGAAAAGAGCCAATTATGGTGCACATGATAGGATCAATATAATTAAGAAATGAATTCCCGATAAAAAGACTGACGGACGCGGTGTTCTGGCAGAATTGATATTGTTTGGGCGAATTAAATATTTATCGAGTGTCAGTGGAGGGCAATGCGGGATGCTGCGGGGACACAAAACGTGTTTCCATTACTAAGGAACGTGAGCATAGCACGGTCACGCATCGTGGAAGCAGGACGCGGTCAGTGTCCCCACGCGGAAGGGAGAGCCGGCCTGGATGGTCAGATGAGGTTTCCCGGTTTTGCTGCCCCGAGTCCTCAAGATGAAATATTCAGAGCAAATTCATGTGATTAAAGTATCGGTCACCTCACAGCTTGGCTTCTCCCGGGCCCTTCGGGGGCCACGTCGGCTGGGGACAGGACACACGGTCCCTTTCTTGGTCTCAAAATGGAAGTGGAGGAGAAAGTAAATTCCATTTTTGGAAAACGCACGCAGTGATTTTAGTGATGGGGAGTGAGACGCGGAGTGTCTGTCCTGTGTACGTCGGGACGAGGGATGCCGGCTGCCGTGAGCGGCGCTCCCACATGCCAGCGACCTCACACACCACCAGGCCCGCGCTGTCCTCCGCAGCCTGCCAGAGGCTCGCCGTCTGGCCTGTGAAGGGGCAGGTGCTGGGCTTCCTCCATCGGGAGCAGCATGGGGCGACCAGAGCCCTGCTCGGTCCTCTCGGTGAGGCCCGCGGTAACACAAGAGCACGAGGCCCGCGGTAACACAAGAGCACAAGGCTCACGGACTCGTAGAAGCCAGCCATGGACCTTTTGTCCACACTCTGTGAGCAGAAAGCCGTTCACGGGGTTCCCACTGGAGGCCAAGGGGGGGGTCTCTCCGTGTCCCTGATGGAGGAAACGGATAAGCAAGACTCATGCAGGCTCCTGACCCCGTCGTGGTCAGAAGGCACCTGTGACTGGGGTGGAGGTTTCCACAAGGACGCCGGGACGACTCGAAAGGCTTCGGCACATGGGGAGAGCGCCTGGACTCTCTTCTTCATCTGCAATGTACCTTCCGGACCCACGGGCGTGCGCTCAGCATAACTGCACTCCGGAGGCTCCCCGGGACCAGGCGTCGTTGGTGGGGCCCTGGGCATGGCTGTCCGCATAGCCGTGGCAGGGGACGCGGCCCACGTACAACAGACCCCCGAAGCCGGGAGGGCCGTGTTTCACGGGGAGAATGGGAGACGAGGGCAGCGGCGGCGAGCACGGGCTGGGGACCTCAGGCCGGTCACTGGAGGCCTGGAGGCCGCCTGAGTCACCAGACCTGGCCTGGGTTGGGCCTCTCTGGGAGGCTTCCCTGTCGGGGCTCACAGCTCCCAGTGTGGTCCCTGGACTACCCCTGCTAGTGACTCAGAACCGCCCCACAAGTGCCTCGATGACGGTGACAGTGACAGTAATGTGGCGTGAGCAGGTGGGACGCTCCAGCCCAGAGAACACTTTCTGGGACCGTGCATGGGGCAACCCAGGACCCAGTTTCCGGAGGCTTCCCTTCCTTGTGGGCTAAGACAGACGGAGACGTGCTCGCCGGGGGTTTGCAAACTGCTCTTCCCATGGAGACAACACAGGGACAAGCTTTTCAACACGTGAAGACATGCGTGTAAGGGGTCCCAAACAGTGACCCAGCCAGGGGGTCACCTTCCCTCCGCATTGGTCGCAGGGCCTGCAGCGAGCCACGGGCCCCCACTCCTGACTTGTCCTGCTGAGATGCCAGCTCTGGTGAGGAGAGACGGTAGAGTTTGGTTCCCTTCGCAGCCCCCGCCCAGGGGGACACCTGACTCCAGCTCGTGTGCGTTTCGGATGACGCGCTCTGCATCATATTATCTGGGACATCAAGGTTAACACCACAGTGTTTTATGACTGTTGTCCTCCGGGGCGGTTATGGAAATAAGACGGCTCTCTTACGGGGTTCTCTCAAGGGGAAAAAATGTTAAATAAATAGAAATAAATAAATAAATCTAAAAAAGTAACTCGCAAACATTTTTGCAAATATAAAGTGCGTGAGCTATTGTGTCCTGAGGGTATAGAATTAACTCGCATGATGATAATTTATATTTTATGTGAGTTTTATTTTTATACACCTGCTTTTCTTTGCAATTCATGAAAAAACATATTGATATCAAGGCAATTGTGCTGTCACGGAATTCATAATCCTAACTGGGAGCCTTCACATCAATATGACACGTCTCTTTTATGCTAACTCTAGCAATTTAGGAAAAAAATACAGGTTATAAACAGCTAATAAAACTTCCCCATTTGTTCATCTGATGCGTCTTCCTTCCATCCAGTCACGGAGCTCCTTTGGCTCCGGAGAAATCTGCACTGGCAGGATGGGCGCGTGGGTCCCGTCGAAGGAGCGACCGCACCTCCTTCTGCTGGTCAACGCGGCGTGGGTGCCGCTCGATGGCCGGGTCTCGGGACCAGAGGCTTTAGGCTGATGTTTAAGAGCTCGCAGAGGATCCGACTCCGGATTGTGAATGTACTTGGGCAACACGGGGTAGTGGTCTGGGGACGGTCAGGCAGTACCTGGCCGTGGCTTCGTGTTTTGGCAGCGGCTCAGCTCCGCGGCCGTGGTGCAAATGTCGTCGATGAACTGAATGGAAATGAGTCTTGAAGTTCGTCTCCTTCTTGCGCGTCGTGAAGCGTGGTGCTGAGCCCTGTGCAGACCCAGGCCGCTGGGATTCCCGTCTGCCCCTGCGCCCGTGTGCTCTGTGCTCCTGCGCCTGCCCGATGCCCATCCTTTGTGCGAGGAGGCCACGGCCCCTGCCCACCAATTACTCTGAGACTGGGTGCGCTGGTTTGTGCTCTGCAGGGCAAGGGTTTGCTCTCTCTGTGCTGGCTGCCAGCCGCTGAGAGCGTGACAAGCTCCCCGGATCCAATAACCTGGCTGCCAGATACCCAAGACGAGCCAGAGGAGGAGACAAGTGGGGACGGGGCTGGTTCTCTCCCCTTCGAGAGCTGCACCCCCACGCTGGCAGTTGGGCGTGGGCCTGCGAGCAGGGTCCCTCGAGGCTTGTCTGGTGGGAAGCCCGTGCTCGGGACCAGGCTATGTGACGGAGGCCTGCACAGACACACACGTGAGCGCGCACAAACATGGAGCACGCACAGACGCTGTCACCGTCTCTCAGGTCATTTTTGGCATTTCCCCCTCAGTAGGACCTCTCCGCAGTGAAAGGAGGACGTGGCTGGGCCCCGCCGTGCTCGTAGCCTGCACACAATCTGCCGTGGGCTTTTCCAGGCCCATGGTCTGGCTGCGTGTGAGTGTGGGCTGGTCGTGGGCTCAGGGGCGCTGCGTGGGGTCGCGCTGGGAGGCGGTGGAGAGGTCTGCGAGGTGCAGAGGTGCCGTGTGGAGACACGCCGTCGGCTGGGTGCAGCCTCAGGTTGGGGAGGCCCGTGCAGGCAACAGCAGAGTCAGAACCGGCGAGGGCACGTGCGGCCGACCTCAGGCCCATCGAAGGACCACACGCCTCCTCGACTGGGACCCTGTCCCTCTGCTGATGCACCTCATGAGCGCCAGAGCAGAGGCCTGGGGGCAGACAGCCCCCGAGTCTGTCTTCGGGTGCAGAACCTGTGCCTTCCAGGAGAAAGACCATGAGGCAAAGTTGCCAACAGTCAGGCAAGTTCAACTTTTTACTCAAAAGCCAGACGAGACATGCTGGGAGGATGGGCGACCAGACTGAGTTCTGGAAGGAGACGGACGCGCGGCTGGCAGCCAGGGGCCTCGTTTCAGATCGAGGGTCCTCTGTGCCCAGAGTCCGGCAGCTGGGGGCCCCGGGCCCGGAGCCTTGCCCACGTGCTCCCGTCCTGAGCTGGGCGGAGGGACAGACGGGCCCCCAGCAGACGCGGATTCCCAGCAACCTGCTGCCCCAGATTGCAACTTCTCCCCTTCCCAAGGAAAAACAGTGTTATTATTATATTTTTAATTCCCTGATGTGCGACTCAGCAGCCGGATCGTCTTACAGAGGATGAATGGAGGGTGGGGGCCGGCGGCCGGCCGAGCTCAATAACCCCCCGCGAGCCATTACGTCACCCGGCTCCTCTCTAAGAGGATTTTCAGCAGGCTTGGCTTCGTTATTAAAATAGTAATTAATTTTTTCCTCTTCACAAAACCCAGGGACCTTCAGATGGAGGCCTCAGGAGCGAGGGCAATCTCCTTTTGAAAGTGGCCTTTCTGGAAACCGTAATCGGCTCTCCGGCCCTGCGGTACACATGTTCCCCAGTAAATGTGATTAAAGACCTGCACAAAACCCCCTTGCAGAAAATTAATTCAGTTTCCAGAATAAAAAGTTTGATAAAGTTGTGCAATGCTCCAGTGACAACACATAAAGGAAGGGTGGTTTTATCCCCTTGAAGGATAAGTGAACGGCCAGAAAGGTCTGGTAGTTCCCAGAGTAAAAACATCTGCTCTAGCCAGCTGACTCCAGCGGCCGAGCATCAAGTGATTTCGTCCCGTCGGGCAGCGTCGCTCCCAACACGCGGCTAGAAGGACCTCCTCACGGGCTGGCTGCCCGAGTCCCCCGAGCCCCTGCTCAGGGTCCACCGGTTCCCAGCGGCGGATCCGTGGGGACTGGAGCTGGGCCCGGGCGCCGATCCGCCTTCCGCTCCCATGCGGCTCTGCGGGGCAGGGGCACAGACCTGGCGAAAACTCGTTGGCTGCTTCCTTGCGTCTTGTCCCTAAATCTCGGTTTTCTGTTCTGCAAAATGAGAGTAATTGTGTCTCCTTTTGGGGTTATTACGAGGGTTAGATGAAATCACAATCAAAAGCATTTAGCCCTGCTCCCAGGAACAGGGCGATTGAGGATCCTCGTTTGAGTTCTCAGCATTGGAGGCAGGAGAAGACACAGGAACCGGCCTGGGTCTCCTTTGGGAACGGAACCTGCCTTGCATCCTGCAGGGGGTTGAACACGGTCCCATGAAATTCACGTCCGTCTGGAACTCAAAGGCGGGAGGACGGTCCCCTCGAGGTCCTGGAGGGAGGCTGGCTCTGGCTGCTCCTTGACTTCTGAGCTGTGGGTCCCGGGACGGAGAGGGCGGGTCTCCGTGGCTCCCACAGCCTGGTCTGTGGGGGTTCCCCAGACTCTTTCCTTCTTTCTCTTCTGCAGAGGCAGAGGCTGTGGGCAGACTGGCCGGCGAGCCGCGGACGCTGTGGCCCAGCACCGCCCTGGTGTGTGTGTGGCTGGGGTCGCGAAGCCTCCCTCCCCGCCCCACGAGCAGGGTGTCCAGGGCTCTTCCCGTACCGCCCACGGGTCATGCCAGGTCCAGGGGCCGATGATTCTGGACCCGTCACAGCCGGACCTCGGGGTCTACACGGCTTCCCACCCCTTTCACGGACTGTGCAGAACCGCCCAGCAGGTCAGTCACGCATTCAAGCAGCTGCTGGAGGAGCAGGTAGAGAAGGAGGGGCAGTTCCTATCCCGCGTCCTTTGTCACTAACAAAGTTTCCCCCTTGGACATGCATAGAAAGGGCCCTCGCTTCTCAGGCAGAGCTGTGTTCGAGGGAAAGTCACGATCGCCAGACCCACGGCCGGCTGCGTGAGAGGGACGACGGAGCTCCGGTGTGCGGGAGTCTTACTGTCTCCGTCCCTCCCGCAGGGACAGGGAGGTGGCACCTCTCCCCAAACCGGGGATGCGTTCTGTGTGACGTCCCCAGGGTTCCCGCATGGACGCGATCGTTGCTCATGCCACGGAGTGAGAACGTTCTCTGTGGCGGTTGGTGACAGTCCCCGACATGTCCCGCATTCACACAAGGTGACCCCTGTCCGCATCTGCCTGCGCTGCCGGGGTTCCGGGCCAGAGCGAGGCTACGCCGGTGACAGGCACGGTGCAGGGCGCTTCTCCGTCGTGACGTTGGACTCCGCCGGCGCAGAAGGACAGGCCACCTGCCTGTGCCGTGTCTCACGGACGCCTTCGTCAGCAGTCGCTCTGAGGTGAGCGACACCTGACACTCTCGGTGACCAAGACAGGAAACGAAATTAAAACTTCAATGGGAGAAGCACTTTTTTCTTTTTCTTCTTTCCTTTTCCAGAGCAAACGTGGGGACCCTGACCCTCCATGGGCGCTCAGAGGGCGCGTTCTGGGCTCCCGGTGTGGGGAGCGTCCACCGCCCCGTGGGCCGTCCCCGCACGTCGTCCCCGCATGACCGCCGCGTGCCCTCCACGCCCCCCACCCGCGGAGAGTGGTTTCGACTGCATCGCGCGTGACGATTCCGCGGTTGAGGTGGTTCTGCGAGCTGCTTACTTCTGTGTCCCGAGGTGCCCGGCCTTCTCTCTGCGGCAGCGCGGCCCGAGGCTCTGCTCGGCCGCCGGGTGGCCCCGGGCGCGGCGTCCGCGAGCCTGGTCCACGGTCAACCCCTGGTCCGTGTGATGAACGTTTTCACTCACGGTTCCCGCTTCAGCCGCAGGTGTCGGAGTCTGTCAGTTCAAACCCGAACTCCTCGAGCTTCCCTGCCTTACACACGCGGGGACGTCGGTTTGGCGTCTCTCAGCATCCCCTGCCCCTTCCGCGGGCGGCGCTGGTCGCCGCTCAGACTCGGCTTGCCGCGAGGTGGAGGCCGGCACAGCGCGTGTGGTCCCCTGTGAGCGGCCCCTCAGCTCCCGCAGGCCTCCCGGCCGGGGCTTCAATCACTTGTGGGCATGAAAGGACAGGAAATGGCCGTCATGGCCCCAGAGGAAGAATCTGTGGAAAAAGGCGCGAACGGCAAATAAAGTGCTAATTAATGTCCGATTCCAGGGCTGAGAAACGGAGCACAGTTGTAGGCAGAAACTGCCCTGCTTCCTGGGGTCCCACGGACCTTGTGAATGAGCCGACGAGGAGGAGGGGGCCTTCCCGCGGGCCCACCGTGACCTACAGACTTTATGCCTCAGGATCATTGCCCTCGGGGAGGATCTTTGAACTCCCGGCCCTTTAGGGAGCCCTCGATCCCTCTGGGAAATGGCACTTTGATGGCTCTCCTAAGCCCTGTCCCCCCGGCCAGCCTGGAGCTCACCGCTGTGCGCCGCGGGCAGGGCCGGGTCTGTAGGCAGAGGATTCTCTCTCCGCAAGCAGGAAAAGTCTGGGTTTTAAAGGGAAGTGTGAGGAAAGTTAGTACCTTCCTGGGTGCTCCCGTGTTCATCGTTTCACAGGGTTGGGGGGGTTTGGGGTGGTGCCGGGTCAGAAGAGGGTCGGACATGGAACTGAATGGCCAGCTTTGCTCAAACACATTCCTTGCTTTTTGCATCCAAAAACATGTCATGAGCTCTTCACAGCTCGCAAGGCCGTGGCAGAAGGACTGTGGCCCCTCCCCAGCCACCCTTCCCACACCGTACTTGGCTGTCCCCCAGGGCCCCCTTGTCTGCCCTGCTGCTGCCCCCGCCGCTCTTGTCGAAAGCTAAGGTGCTATACTGGGCTGAGTGGTGGCTCCACAAAGACATGTTTATGTCCCGACACTGGGAACCAGGGATGGCGACTTATCTGGAAAAGGGTCTTTGCAGAGCTGAGGTTTCCCCAAGACCAGGCCTCCTGCTGAGTCCTCCCTCCAAATCCTTCACTTACTCCCTGACTCCCTTCACACAACTCAAATCCTTGTCTCAGGCTCTGCATGTACAAAACAACTTAAGACAGGAATTTCTCTTTTACTGTTATTACTACTTTCTAAAGTAGTTTCTCTTAGGAAACTAGTTTTAAGGTTTCACGGAGGTAACAATAGATTCTGGGGGGTAATTTTTAAGTATCAGATTTGGATTTAGGTAAATAATAGACACATTCACATCTGGATTTTCTGAAAAAGATGTGGCAGGACCTCATCAAAACATGCAAATGTGATAGTTATTTAGTCTCCGTTCATTGCAAAGGAGTGCAATTGAACAGTTCCGGGAAAACATTTTGAGTTATTTTACCTAATTCTCCTACACTAATAAAGTATTTAAATATTTACTATGTCTCCATTTCAGGCTTTTCAAAAACATTTTAATTAAAAGTGTGCTGCAAATAGTGTATTTACTTACAAATCTGGGAGTACATATTTGAGGGGAAAGCAGGGATTTAAGATCGAATTATCCTAATGAAAAATGAGTTTTGCTTCATTTGCCCAAGCACGATGCATCAGTGTTCAGAGCAATCTGGTGGTTATTTTATAATTTCATTTGCACAGACTAGTTGAAGCAGGAGCTATCACTTGAGAAATTAATTCTGTGCCTTTGTCCGAATCTCTTCAAAAGTGAAATATATTACCTTTCCCAGTCCCCGTTTCCTCCTCTGTGATCATGTCTGTTTGCTGGTCTCTGTTGTGCAGGAAGAACACAGATTTCCCCGACTTCCCAGGCTGGGTGTTCTTACCCTGAGCTGATCTGTGGAGGATCTCGGGGCGAGCGAGATCTGCCGTGAAGGCAGGCCTGTCCCCGGGGACAAGGGTGCATTTCTCACACACGTGCCCCTCTAACTCCAGCAGTGGGACCGGAGGAGACAGAGCTGATGTAAGTCTCCGTGGGGGCCGCCCCCAGCAAGCACCGGGCGGGATCGTAGAGGAAGGGGAAGCACACGCACCATATGTCTACATATTAACGTGAATCAAGCTGAAATAGTGTGAATGTGTCTCCTCCTATTCCCTGTCTTGGCCAATATTCTCTCATCCTGACAAGACAGGAAAGTAAACGTCAAGACACTTGCCCCAGACAGGACAGAACCAAGGGCGGCTGAAATCAGAGCAGAGCCCGTCTGGATGCTTTGACAGTGGGGCAAAAATTTGGGGTGAATATTACTACAAAGGCAGTACAACCCATAAACCATTTCATGGTTAATGCATAAAATTTACATTTCAGGGCTTTATTTTAATAATGTCACTTATTATAATCAAGATTGTTACTTAATGTCTCTTGTGTTGGCCAATGATTAAAGCAGGGGCTTGTTTTATAAATAAAACTTTTTTTGATGATGAGCATTTTTTCATGTGTCTGATAGCCATTTGTATGTCTTCATTGGAGAAGTGTCTGTTCATATCTTCTGCCCATTTTTTGATATGATTATCTGTTTTGTGTGTGTTGAGTTTGAGGAGTTCTTTATAGATCCTGGATATCAACCTTTTGTCTGTACTGTCATTTGTGAATATCTTCTCCCATTCCGTGGGTTGCCTCTTTGTTTTGTTGACTGTTTCCTTTGCTGTGCAGAAGCTTTTGATCTTGATGAAGTCCCAAAAGTTCATTTTCGCTTTTGTTTCCTTTGCCTTTGGAGACATATCTTGAAAGAGGTTACTGTGGCTGATATCGAAGAGGTTACTGCCTATGTTCTCCTCTAGGATTCTGATAGATTCCTGTTTCACATTGAGGTCTTTTATCCATTTCGAGTTTATCTTTGTGTAGTGTAAGAGAATTCTCCAATGAAGACATACAAATGGCTAACAGACACATGAAAAAATGTTCATCATCCCTAGCCATCATGGAGATTCAAATTAAAACAACATTGAGATACCACCTGACACCAGTTAGAATGGCCAAAATTAGCAAGACAGGAAACAACGTGTGTTGGAGAAGATGTGGACAAAGGGGAACCCTCTTACACCGTTGGTGGGAATGCAAGTTGGTGCAGCCACTTTGGAGAACAGTGTGGAGATTCCTCAAGAAATTAAAACTAGAGCTTCCCTATGACCCTGCAATTGCACTACTGGGTATTTACCCCCAAAGATACAGATGTAGTGAAAAGAAGGGCCATCTGGGGCGCCTGGGTGGCTCAGTGGGTTAAGCCGCTGCCTTCGGCTCAGGTCATGATCTCAGGGTCCTGGGATCGAGTCCCGCATCGGGCTCTCTGCTCAGCAGCGAGCCTGCTTCCCTCTCTCTCTCTCTCTGCCTGCCTCTCTGTCTATTTGTGATCTCTCTCTGTTAAATAAAGAAATAAAATCTTAAAAAAAAAAAAAAAAGAAGGGCCATCTGTACCCCAGTGTTCATAGCAGCAATGGCCACGGTCGCCAAACTGTGGAAAGAACCGAAATGCCCTTCAGTGGATGAATGGATAAGGAAGATGTGGTCCATATACACAATGGAGTATTATGCCTCCATCAGAAAGGATGAATACCCAACTTTTGTAGCAACATGGACGGGACTGGAAGAGATTATGCTGAGCGAAATAAGTCAAGCAGAGAGAGTCAAGTATCATATGGTCTCACTTATTTGTGGAGCATAACAAAGAACATGGAGGACATGGGGAGATGGAGAGGAGAGGGAGTTGAGGGAAAGTGGAAGGGGAGATGAACCATGAGAGACTATGGACTCTGAAAAACAACCTGAGGGTTTTGGAGGGGCGGGGGTGGGAGGTTGGGGAACCAGGTGGTGGGTAATAGGGAGGGCACGTACTGCATGGAACACTGGGTGTGATGCCAAAACAATGAATACTGTTACGCTGGAAAGAAATAAAAAAAAAGTGAAAAAAATTACCAAAAAACCCCCAAACTTCTTTTGTAAATAAAGTTTTATTGGAACACAGCGGTGCCATTTGGTAACATTTTATCTGTGGCCTCTTTCAAGCTATGCTGGCGGGTAAGCAGGTGCAGAGGACACCCACGGTCTGCAAAGCCTCCATTATCTGTTATTCATCCTTTCACACCAGATGTTTGACAACTGCCGATTTGCAAGACTAAAAACCAAGAAGTTACTGTCTCCTAAGTATATCAAATTTTAATACAGTTTTTTATGAAAGACATAAAGATTAAAAATTAAAATTGCATAAATTCAAATAAGTTTCAAAGTTATTTTTCTTCTTAACTATTTTAGTAACCAGTGGGCTCACGCGCTTGCATGAGGGAACGGACAGCTCTGGAAGTTTTCCCCGTCAATGATCTGCTGGTGTCGACGCTTTTCACCCAGGGAACCTCAGCACAAAATCCCGGTCTCCCCACCGACCAGGTTCTAAATGTAAAGGAAGGAAGAAGACACGTGGTGCCTGTGTTCCCGATCCTCCCTCCTTTCCGTCTGCCCGCCATGGCCCGGCTTGTCCGTGCTTCTGTCTGTCCTCGGCGATCTGTCCCCCTCTGGCCAGATCGGGATCGGCCCTGAAGAAGGACGGTTCTGGCTGCAGCACGCTCGGCTCCGAGACTCTCTGTGGCTCCCCTGGGCTTGGGGAAGAGCCTGCGTCCCTTCTTGGACGCTGCTCTGCGGACACAGCTCCCTTCCTCGTCAGAATCCAGCCAGTTCCGCTCTCTGAACACCTGCTGCTCCCACGTAGACGTCCTGCCAGCCTCCAGGTTGCCGGCTGTGAGCCCTCAGCAGCCCACGCAGACGCTCCCCCCGCCGTCCTGGAAGCTGGGATGACCCCTGCGGCCGACAGACTGGGTAATACGGGACAGCGGTGCCACGGCAGCTTCACACCGAACTCTTCCCCAGGCTTCCGCGAGCGGCATTCAGACAGTCCCCGGGGCTCCTCCAGGAGCAACCAAGCCAACGAGCATGCAGCCGCCTGTGGCCTGAGCTTGAGGGGCAAGCGTCCCGGTCCGTCTCTGCAGCACGGTCCAGGCACAGGCGCCCACGTCCAGGACGCATGTCCTGGTCCTGGCACAGGGAGCTCTGCTCTCCACCATCCCACTGTTTCCTTGTTAGAGTTGGTTGTGATGGGAATTCTTTGAATTTTTAATTTAATTTTAATTTTTTAAAAGATTGTTATTTATTTATTTGAGAGAGAGAGGGCATGAGCAGTGAAGGAGATCGGCAGAGGGAGAAGCAGACCCCCTGCCATGCAGGGAGCCCGACGTGGGACTCGATCCCGGGACCCTGAGATCATGATGAGCCGAAGGCAGACGCTCGACCGACGGAGCCCCCTAGGCGCCCCAGTTCTTTGCATTTTCTCAAAGATTCTTCCATCCCGTGTAAATGAGGCAGATGCAGACAGCAGTTCCCCAAGGCACACCTGTGGGCGTTGTACCTCGTGTGCAACATTCGAACATTGATCAGAAATAATCTTGACACTCTCAGATCGAAAGGTCACAGGCAAACCTGTCTCACACCCATTATTTCTGTCCTGGACACCAACCCCCAGCCCCCAGGAAGAGCAAATCGTCAGGGAATCCTGATGCCTGAAGCTTAAAAACAAGTTTCAGTAAAGTGAAGCGTGAGGTTTCCGCAGGATCTTCCTCAGATTCCGGACCCTCCTGTCAAACGCCCTTGGGCAGGCAATGCAGACGCGACTCGACTCTCCCTTTGCAGAAACAAAAGCGCAGAGGGACTGAGTGATCACCCCACGCCCTCAGGGTGGGACAGAGACAGAGCACAGCACCAGGGTGGAGATCCTGCCTCTCTCTCCGTCCGGGGGAACAGAGCCGGTCTGTCAGCCGTGGGGCGGTTCCGTAAAGGGCCTGGGCGGCTCTGGGTGGGAACTATGGCCACAGGTTCCCTGCGGGGCAGGGCTGGGCTCAGGGTGGGGCGTGCAGGGCCCAGGCCTGATCTCCCATCTGCAGGATGGCCATGCAGATGGGGTCAGACCTTGGCGTCTGGGGTGGCATCGCGAGGGGTCTCCTTGGGTGGTCTGCTGGGGGTCAGCTGCAGGAAGCGGAGGGCGTCCTCTCGGTAGCTGGGATCAGGGTATCCCAGGATGTCCTTCGGGATGGCTGAGGGGCTCCCAGAGCAGCTGCTGCACACAACCAAGCTGGGAGAGCTGGAGAAGCCAATCCCCGTGGACACCCAGGTCCTCCCCGTGACCCAGGGCAGGGCCAGCAGGCCCGATGCCGGCTGCATTTCCAGCACACCCAGAGCGAGGCCCCAGCCGGGGCCGCGTCCTTTGTGTGCCGGATGCGAAGGCTTGCTGCTGTCTCATAGGCGCGCGCCCCGGCATGAGGGCCCCTGAGTGCCCGGGACCCGCGGAAGAACAGGAGCTCTAGCCCCGGTTCCGTAGCCCTGAGCCACACTCTCGCCTGCGTAGGGGACACGCACGTCCTCCCGCGAGCTGCGGAGAGCTGTCGGGCCTGGCTGCTCTCTTGTCCTCGGGTCTCCCCTGGGCGTCGGGCACGAGGGGCCCCTTCTCGGGCTGCACGCGCCCAGCGGTCCTGGTTCCGGATGAGAACACTCTCGCCGTGCGGTCGGCCCCACCGAGTCAGGCTGTGTCTACACGGAGGCCAACTCATGTCTCCCAGCTGCTGGTCTCTTGTTTCCATGACGCCAGTGGCCGTTTTCTCCGTGAGCGCGGCGGTCCTGGCAAGGTCAGCGTGTCCTGGCCACACTTCCCTGGGTCTGTACTTGTCCCCTGCCCCGTGCTTGGCTGACACGTCTTCCACGTGTTCAGCTGCTCGGACAAGAAGCTTCTGTTCACATAAATGGTTAATGACGATTGTCTTCATTGTTTTCTGTTCTGGGCACATGAGTCGTCTGAACCTTGTTCTTCTTAGCGACAGAAGGAAACCAAAGGAAGCAACATCATTTCTCCCACCAGTTACTGAGGATTGAGGGGGTGTTCTTGCCGTCCGGAGGCAGACGGAGCCGAGCTGTAGAAAACGTAGTACGATGCAGGCCGTGGTAAGACGCGCAAGCCCGTGAGGGAGCTTTCTGTGAGGGGAAGGGCTCCGGGGCGTCCCGCCAGCCCTGTGGGCAGCGGGGACCCGGCTTGCGGGTGGAGGGCACAGACGCGTTGCCGTGCGCAGGGGACTCCCCGAGCTTACACGTAGACCGCGGACGCACGTGCTCTCACGGATCGTGTGTGAAGCCCTTTTCCTCCAGATAAGCTACTTTTGAAAACAGCTTGATTTATTTGTTAAATTTTTGAATTTATTTATTAAAAATGTGTCATTTGGTAAATTTTGACGTAAGCATGTGTGTGTGAAGCCCTCACCACCGTCGAGGTCGTGAAAGTGTCTGTTCATCTGCACCTTCCCTTGGGGCCTTTGCCAACCGTCCCCTGCCCCCCGACTCCCATCTGCAGGCGTCGGACGCGCAGGCTTCGCCCCTTCAGCTCCGTGTTAACGGGACCAGGAGCTATGCCGGTTTTTGGTCCGACGTCTGTTACTCGGAAGGATGATTTCGTGGTTCATCCGAGCTCTCACCTGTACCACCGGCTCACTCTTCTCGCAGGGTGACAGTCCAGTGCGCGGAAGGGCCGGTCGGCTTCTCCCGTGCCCACCGATGGCCATGTTGGCGCTTACGAATGAGCAGAAATGAGCGTCTGTGTCCACGTCGTTGTCTGGACACGTGCGCTCACTTCTCTCCAGGGACACCTACGGTGGGGAAGCGGCTCAGATGGTAGCTGTACCTTTAACTTCTTGGGATACCGCGGAAGCACTTTCCACAAAGGGTGCACAGTGTATGTTCCCATGAGCAGCGGGGAGAATCCCACTGTCTCTGTCCTCCGCCGCTCAGCACGACCGTCTCCTGGCTCCAGCTCCCCAGAGCTGCGTCCGCGGTCTCCTCAGGGCGCTCGAGCGCCTGCCCGGCAACCATCTGTAGGCCCCTTTGGTGACGTGCCTGTGGGAATCTTTTGCCCTTTAAAAAGTTGGGTTGCTTCTTTTCGTCATATTGTTTTGAGACGTCTGTTCACTCAGGATACAAGTCCTGGACTGGGTATGTATTTGGCAAATACTTTCTCCCAGTTTCTATAGAAACTATAAAGTCACAGTTCTTAGCTTTCTGCCCTTGTGCATATTCCGTAGGTGTCGCGGGGTATCTGACTCGGACGCAGCCCTACCCAGTGTGCACAGAGCTTCAGTGTGTGTGGACGATAAGTGCCGGTGGGCACGGGGCCTCCACTATGTGCACGGGGGAGTGTCCAGTGGGAGTGCCCAGCGTGCACAGGCCAGCAGCAGGCTGAGCGGTGCATAACCGGGAGGCCATGTGGCTGCGGTCCCTTGCACAGGCCCCAGGGTACCCGTTTTCACAGCAGCTGGAGCTTCTAGAGTTTATTGCTCTAAAGACCTGGGACTAGGAACCAGAGACATCATTTCTGAGTGAAGGCTTTAAAATGGGGAGTTTTATGGAATTTCTGGAGCATCTCCCTCCCCCAGGCAGACCTCTGCAGGGCCTGGCAAGGTGTCCCTGGCTTCTGACGGTGCCCAGGAGGAGCCCATCACCCGGAAGTGTGGTGATGGGTCCTGTCGGTGTCTTCTCGCGGTAAATGAACGCAGAAGCTTAGATGCATGAGACATTATCTTTGCAAGGACCTAAAGTTTATTTATTTATGCCTAATGATTGTCCATGCACCTAACTTTCATTCCAGAGCAGAGCCTGCCCCCGATCAGCGAGCCTTTGGGTCACATTTGAAGCTGCCACCGGCTAGTCCCCTGTGTTGTCAACCAAGGACGCCAACAGAGACCCCTCTTCAAGCGTCCGGTGACCAGGGTGGGCAGGACAATACTGTGGTGGCCCCACGAAGGCTGTGCGGTCTGCTGTCATGTCTGCGCCCAGACCAGCAGCGTGTCTTGGAGCTTGGAGAGCACCACGGGAAGAGGCTGCCGGTGGAGGCCATCCGCGATCACAGCAGGAGGTTGGGGGGAGGCCCGTATGCAGCAAGGAGATGGGGTACACGCAGCTGGGCCGCCTGCTCTGGTCACTGGCATCATGGGAATGCCGCGTGCACGTGCTGCCTTCTGCTCCTGTGTCCTCCGGCTCTGTGTGCCCTGGCGTGGGTAGCAGAAGGGGGACGGGACCATGGCACTGAGTGAGGGCCGTGACCACGTCCTTACCGCTGCAGACCATGTCCCTCCTTTTCCAGCCTTTCCCTCACCCGCGGGGCTGTGGAGGACCTGCCCAGGCCCCAGCACAGAGAGCGTGTCAGGAGCACAGGCCGGCCAAGCTTGTCCTGACCCCTGGCTGGTCCTGCCCCATCCAGGGGCGTATCGTCCCGGTGCGGTAAGACTGTAGGACTTCCGGGGAGTCCTCCGGCATGACCTTCCAGGCTCTGAGACGTTGGGTGGGAGAAACACTAACCCAGCAGCGGCACGGTAGCAGTCGTGACACATGAGGAATGTTCCCTGACACAGCTGGACAGCGGGCCGGGCACCTGGCACCTGGTCCTCTCCCCGTCGGAGGCGAGCCTCTCCCTGTGGCTCATGGCCCCGCACCCGTCCCTCGCTCCTCGCTGACCCTCTGCCGTGGCGGCCCAGCTTCCGGTCCGCTCTTGTCACAAGCACGCTGGGCCGGCCCTTCGAAGGAGAGGCAGAGACATGGCCTGGCTGGGGGCAAACCCCGGGGTCTGCTCCGAGAGGCACACACTGTGGGAACCCGCGCAGGTCGGTAACGTCCGGCCTTCTGGTTCCCTCAGCTGCTTCTGCTTTTCCAGTTCTGCTGCTGACACAAATATGAAAAAGTAGTAAGTGTGCGTTTCGGTTCTCTACACAACAGAACGCAAACTTAAAACTAGAAGAAAATCACATCAATCTCCCTCCTCGTATAGTAAAGGAAAGGGAGGATGGCTGTGGGACGTTCTGGAAAAATTCCGACGAACCCCGGTCCTCCGGAGCGTCACGATCCTTGGTTCTGACGTGTGTCCCGTAGCAAATATGCTTCAGCTTCCTTTCCCATATCTGTGGAGTTTAAATAATTTCCATTTCTAACTGTCGCCGAAGACTTCTCTGAGCAGATTTACAAAGATTTCTGCAACGTTTTCGTCTTCTCGGAGTTGGAAGTTCTATAAACACACGCGGCTCGTCCATCGAGCTTTCGTATAGCGCAGCTGGAGTAGAGAGACCTGGAAAGACCAGGACTTCTTGACTTAACGCCTCGGGAATTGCACCTTGGACTGGAAGAGACACACGTACTGAGCACCCGTGATATTTGTTCTGCGCCCACGAACGGGAAGAGCTTCTGCCTCGCACGCAGAGGAAAGCCAGTGGCAGGCGTGGGGACACAGGGCAGGTCCGTCGGACTGTCTCGTAAGGAGCCCCTGGGCCGGCTGGTTGGTCCCTCTGGGGATAGGCTCAGTCGCACCACGAGGTTGTGGTTTTCCCGTGGGCGTCACGCTGGCAGGGCTTGCGGGAGGGCAGGTGGTGCTCCCGCAAACGGCAGACCTTCCAGGTGTTGCATTTTGTCGCGGCAAGAAAGAGGATGGAGGAGGGAAAGATTCCCGCTCTAAGAGGAACGTGGGAGCCGAGGAGGCGGCGAGACGGCCGGGGAGGCAGGGGCATGAGCCAGCCAAACGCGCGTGGAAAGTAAAGGTGAGGCTCTGGGGCGAGAGGACCCCCGCACGTGGCGAGGGGTGCACGTTGGAGCAGCGGTCTCCGGGGACGGCACTCCCACTCCCGGACACAGCTGCACCTTCACACGCACCGGAGGGAGGATGGCCTGAGGCACTGGAGATCGGCGCATCCCACTCTGCGAGTGTGGACAGGGACGGCAGCCACGGTGCTGAGCGCACACAGGATGCAAGTCAGGCAGGTCTGGGTTGAATCTGTCTTTGACACCGAGTACTGTGTGAGCTGCTGGGACCCTGTGTGACCCTGCATGGCCGTGGGCACTGGCGGATGTCTCTAGGATCCACGGAGAGGGTCATCGTGAACCTTGCCCTAGGCGCTGGGAGCCCGCTGTGGCCCAGAGCTGCTGGGCACACGAGCGTTGTTACCGTCTGGCCCACGTTAACTGTGTTCTCACGGCACGAGGACTCACTCCGCATGTGGGGTGGGGTCAAGCGCCTGGAAGCCCGGGCGTTGTGCCCTGCGCAGAGGCTGCGCGCAGGGGGTTGGGTGGACGCCCCACGCTTGCACAGCTTCCACGGGCTGGGGTGGCTCTGGCGTGTCTCTGGCGTGGCTCTGGCCCCACGGTGCTCCATGGGGGGTGGGCGCTGGTCTCTTGGGGGCTGCGGGGGGGCGGCTCTGCTCTGGCCACGTGCGCGGTGCCCCTGGATCCCCCCCAGCTACCCGTGAGATTCGAGCACTGCTGGACTCGATGGGAGACGTCGGGGAGGGGAACCAGTCTACACGGGCAACCAGTCTACATGGGAACCAGTCTACACGGGATACCAGTCTACACGGGCAACCAGTCTACACGGGAACCAGTCTACATGGGAACCAGTCTACACGGGATACCAGTCTACACGGGCAACCAGTCTACACGGGCAACCAGTCTACACGGGAACCAGTCTACACGGGATACCAGTCTACAAGGGCAACCAGTCTACATGGGAACCAGTCTACACGGGATACCAGTCTACACGGGCAACCAGTCTACACGGGCAACCAGTCTACACGAGCAACCAGTCTACACGGGAACCAGTCTACACGGGAAATGCCCCGGTGCGCCACATGTGTCCACACACTGATGCGGCAGGGCGACGTGGGCACTGGACAGAGGCCACGCCCTCAGGGCCTCCCGCGGGCACAGCTGCGCGTCCAAGGGGAGGTGGCCCTTGCTCCCCCCTTGTCTGATGAAGGGGCCGGACTCCCTCTAGGCTCTCTCCACCTCTCTGCCCGTCCTGTCGCTAGGTTCACGCGATGCCCAGGGGGCACCGAGCCAGCTTCTGTGGCCACTGATGGGTCTTTCTACAGGTTTGTTGGAGGCTTGGCAGTGCACTCGGGGATTTGTTTTGTGCTGACAGATTTTCTGGAACAAACTCGTGCAAGTTTTCGACAATTTGCTTTTTGCCAGTGAGCACACACCTTCTCTAACTTCAGGCCACACCACGCGGGTGGGCGGAAGAGAACAAAAGGCAAGGGGTGAGGAGGCATAGCCCCTGAGTCAGCGCCGTCTCCGGGGCACGGTGGGCGACGCAGGCTGTGTCTCACGCACGGTCTACTAAGGGCCGTGTTTGTAGACCTGGTACGACAAATTAACCCCAAGACGGAACCACTCTATAGATTGAAATGTGATTTCGATCTGCAGGTCGGATTTCTGGAAGAGGCTTCATCGCCCAGGTGACACGGGACTAAGGATAAGGTGGTGTCTCCTGCTGTCCGTCAGGAAACACAAAACATGAGTGCGTATGGACATCACTGAGATGTCTGTGTCGTCTAGGACCCCAGTCCCCTTCCCAAGGCCTGTCTCCTAGCCATTAGAGACCACACCTTCCAGGGGAGTCTTCAAGGACGTGTTCTCATGGCCATGGCCTCAGGATTATGATCTCAGGACTGTGGCAAAAGGACTGTAGTCTCAGGACCATGGCATCAGGACTGTGGTCTCAGGCCGTGGTCTCAGGAAGCTGCTTTCTCTTTCTCTCGTCATCGCTAACCCACTGGTGGCCTTGCCCGTGCCGGAGGTGCTGTCTCCCTGTGACCCCCAGATCCTGTCTGTGGGCACTGAAGGCATGCGTGCCGTGTCCTGCCATAGGAGTGGTCCCGCTCGTGCCTGCGCCGCACACAGACACTGGAACCAGGGCCCGACGGCGATACAGGTGACCTTGGATCAGGCATCTGGAGATCCATGTTTCTTAGACTCAAACTAGGCGCGTGGTGTGGTGGTTAAGGCTCCCCGGTCTGAAGCCGACGCCTGGCATGACACCACAGCCCTGCCGACATGAGCCGCCTGGCCGTGGCCGGCGAGTGACTCTGCTCTGTCTTTTCTTATTTCTAATGGGGTTAAAAAGAGTGACCACCTCTGGGGCAGATGCAGGGATCGTGCCGGAATACCGGCGTTAGTGTTCGCCTGTTCCCCCGGCTCACCTTCACTTCGAAGCACGGCTTAGAGCTTCTCCGGGGAGCAGCCCCTCGGCTTCTGGCTCTCCTGCTGCACCTGTGGGGTCTCAGGCCCAGGTCCGAGCCGGGCAGGGGGGCTCGCCACGCCGGCATCGTCTCATTCGCTGCTCATTTCCGTGTTGTTCAAACAAGCAAACAACTGCAAAACAATCTAACCACTAGAAAGTGTCCTTCTCCAAGAAAAATTCACTGCGTGCTCACTGTGTGCCAGCATCCCAGGGGATGTCCGGAGCCTTCAGTGTGGAGAGCCCGTCCTCTTCGTGCGCCCTGTCCCGAGGGAACCCAGGACAGCACAGGGTCGAGGTCGGATCAGGGTGTCTGCCAAGCCGAGGGGTCGTGCGAGCAGCCACCGGCCGCAGCCCGTGCGGGAGCCGGGTGGGAAAATCAGGACCTGCTCGTGGAGCTGCGGACACTTTGGTGAGAGGCCGCGCCACCCTGGGACATGGTGGAGGGCGGCCGGGTGTCTGGAGGTCAGAGAGGACACGGTGCCGAACGGAAAGGCACGTCAGCCCCCATCAGTGCCCTCCACAGCACAGGTGAGAGGCCGACAGGAATGCGGCTGCCTCGCGTCACGCTTCCCCACGGAGCGCCCCGGGAGAGGCTCGGAGGACACAGCCGGAGAGGGGTCCTCTCACTGCTGAGGTGCTGCTTACGGACCCGGGGCCACGGAGACGCACGGAGCCTGGAAGGAGGCCTGCAGATGGGGTGTCCGCCTGGGAGCCCCAAGCTGAGCGCCCCAGCCAGCGGGGTGGGAGGGAGGCGTCCGTGGCCCTCCACACACAGGCACCACATGAGTTCTCAGTCCTGCGGCGGGAGGGCGGCTCCCCATGGGGCCCGCCACGGAGAGCCCTTCTGCTCCCCTGAGGTTGGGCCTGGAGGCACGCATGGGGCTCTCCGCTCCTCAAGGTCAGGGTTACAGAGTCCTGGAAGCCACGGGGCTTCAGCGGGGCTGCCTGGAGACCTGGCTGCGGGGTGGCCACTGCTGGGTGGGCCTGGCTTCAAGGAAGGGGCCGCGTAGCAGCAGGCACAGTCCCTGCAGCAGGTCCCTGCGTCTGTGGGGGGGAGGGGGGTGTCCCGGGGCCTGGGGAGTGTGACTGTGTGACTGCGGGGACACAGGCCACGCTGCGTCCCGTCACTCCCTGACTTGGACATTCACATGTGCAGGCCTGAGAGATGGACGCTGGAAACCGAGCGAGAGCTGCGTGGCGCGGAGGGAATGGGATTTCCCCTGGGCCCCAGCCCCGGAACTGAAGCAGCCAGTCCTCCTGGGAGGGGCCTCCGGGGCCGCTTGGAGCCCATGGGTCCCCCCGGTCAGGCCCTGTGAGCAGACGCCTCTCCACACCTGCGGCTTGTGGAACGCCCGGCCCCTCCTGCGGCTGCTTCCTGGCGTTTCCAGCACCTCCAGGCAGGCTCCGTGGGGCTTCAGGGCAACAATGGTCTGGAGCCTTGAAGCGCAAAGTCACCTGCTCCCAGAGCTCACCCGGCACTCCCATGGCCCGGAGATCCCAAGGGCAGCGTGGGCTGCGGGAGCTGCTGTGGTCAGGGTCTGGGTCACCAGCCCCGCTGGGGCCGGGTCTGCGTGGTGCTTCCCACGTGTGGTCACGGGCGTTGGAGGGGCCCTCCAGAGCTGGTGGAGGAGGGGCTGCGGGCAGAAGGCAAACTGCGTCCTGCCCGTGTCAGCCAGCAGGGCCGCGGCTGTGTGGGGTCCGAGGGCTCATGAGCTGCAGAGAGCGGACGGGCACTTGTGACATCCTCCTGTTCCCCATCTTCTTAGCCAGACCTCTTGCGGTTTCTGCGGCCGAATTACTTGTGGGGGGCAGTGCTGGGCTGAAAACCTGCGCCGCAAATTTCTTGAGCTAAGTCGCTCTCGTCTCGAGCTTGACCAGCACATCGTCTGGTACAGCCGCAGCCGCGCCTTCCAAAACGCTGCCCGTTCCCACTTTATGGGCTCATTTCCGTTCCTGGCTACCGGCCCGGAAGCAGTGACACTGCAGGTGTGGTTCCTGCAGAAACAGCATTCCTCAGGCGGGAGGCTCACGATTTGAGCTGAATGTGGACGGAGGCCCTCTTCCTGACCGTTCCTGGATGCTGGATTGTCAACTCGAAAACTCTGACTTTTCCTCTACGTAGCCCAGATGGTATCGAATGTAGAGTTTATCACTCACAGCTGAAAATATGATATTTAAGACTCTCTGTGGCATCTATTATTTACGGACACGAGCTGCTCGAGGGAGTGGCATGAACCTCCCTAATTTGCTGAGTGAACGCCGTGCTCTCGTCTCTTTCTGCTCCCGGATGGGTGTGGGGAAACCTGCGGCCCGACCGCCACCCCGCGCCCAGCCCGAGGCTCTCAGCTGAGCCCGATGCCGGCTCCCACTGGAAATCGTTTCTTTCCGACTGATTACATAGCGAAGGCCTTCAGAAATTCTTCCTGCCGATGGTCAAGCTTCCGTGTTCTGTGTTACACGGGGAAGTGGACGTACGTATGGAGAAGTTGAGCTCTCCGTGACGAGGGGCGGGCAGAGAGAGGAAGCAGGCACAGGGCCAGTCTTGCAGCGGGGGCCAGAGGGCAGGTGCGCTGTGTCCCGGGAATGAGAGTCCAGGCCCCGGGGAGGGCTGATGGGGGAGCCGGGGCTGTGTCTCCTGGTTGCGACCCAGAGGGCTCCGGCAAGTCTGGGCTCTCGGACAAGTCTGGGCTCTGGCTCCATCCGGGGAGAAGGCGGCCTGATCCTGCTGACCCACGGAAATTCAGTACATTATGTCGGGATTCTTTTTTTAAACCAAAGGGAGGATTCCCAGGTTGGACCAGAAAAACGTTTTTATGGGTTTTTTGTCCAATTGGCAAGTCATTATGGGAAAGAGCCTTCCTGTTTATGTGACGCTGGCCCCATAGACAGCTGGAAAAGGACCACATTTCAAAGGGATAGAACGTCTGCGAGGCGGTGCATGCTGGCAGCTCCCCCGCAGCCTCTGGGATTAACCTCTGCCTACGACTCAGTCCCCTCGTTCCAGCCGGTTCCCTCTACCCAGACCTACACCGCCTCCTGACGGCCGCAGATGTCCGCGGAGAGACTCAGCTCCGACCTTGAGCCCCGGCCTCCATGCCAGCAGGGCGCAGAGCTGAGGCCGCCGGTCCGGGTCGGGAGTGCGGGGGACACACAGCTCCCAGGATGCCCGTTTCCTGGCTCTGGGACCCGAGTAGCCATGCATGAAGGTGCGTTTCTCCCTCTGACCCTTTGGATGCCCCACGACCCACTGAGCAGGTGCTTATCGTGGGCCACAGTGAGACGTTCACCCTCTGGGCTTGGTGCCCGATGCTGCAGACGGTGCCCAAGACGGCCCACTGGACACAGAGGGGCCCAGCCTTGGCCTCCACCCTGTGACCCAGGTAACAGGTGCACTACAGTGGCCGGTCCTGTGCAAAGGCCGACTGGCCACGTGAGTGCAGGTGTGGGCTCTCACGCAGCTTCCCGCCCCTTCCTCTTGGTCTCTGGGAGCCCCGTCTCCCAGACCCAGACACCAAGAACCTGGATCCTCCTTCCTGGGGCCGCTTCCCAGGATCTGCTCCAGCGAACCGGCTGCAATCCTCGAGGCTGCTCCTGCCGACCCTCACAGAGCCCGGCTCCTCCCAGGCCGAACCGCTTGCTGCTCGCCTCTCCCTCAGCATTGCTCTCTGCCATTGGGCCCTCCAGGATGGAAACCCGGCGCTGGCCTCGTTCCTGACACTTCCTCTCCTGCCCCGTTTTGAGGAACAGTGAACCCTCACACTTGAAGCGTGAATTAGGATCAGCAAAAGGTGATATTTTTGCTTTAACTGTGAGGTTACTGTGGAACTATGGTTCTGGTTAATTCACGCTTATTTGGTGAAGATCCCATCAGACAAACGTTGAGAAGTGGATACAGTACGGATTCGTTAACAAGATGAATTACCGGAGAATTTTGGAAACAGAAGATCCTTGCGTGCAAGGATTGTTAAGGTGATTGCCATTAAAATATAATCTATATTAGGAATTAATGACATAATATGTAATTTGGAGCAACCAGTTAATTTGGCGGGATCATTTTCTCAGAATATCTGGGAAAATAATGCTTTAAATCTTTTTAAACGATCAAAACACTTTAAAATATTTGAGAAACACCCAGCTGTGTGGAGATTGCTGTGAGAAATTAAGCTTGCCGGTCTCCGCCTCCCGTCACTCCTGTGCACGCACACCCTAGTCCTCCCGGAGTCTGGAGGCGTCGGTAGGAGCGAATCCCGCTATGGCTGTCGCTGTCCAACGCGGGGGGTACCGGGTCAGCCCTACAAGGTCAGACATCCTTTCCGCTGTGGTTACCATCCCCCCTTGCAGTCGCACAGAAACGTCCTCATAGAATTCCTGCCTCCTATATTCTGTAACTTCACAGGCTTCTCTGAATTTTGTTAGAACATCGAGGGGTAGGATTTCTACCAGACCGGATGCCCAGAGAGTCTGTCTTTCGGCCAGTGAGGGCTGTGAAGGGTCAGCCGTCATTTCCCAGAAGGGGCCTCCACCCGGGACACTCGCCTGCTGCTTCGTCCAGGCCATCAGCTGGCCACAGGGAGGGCTGTGGGACGGCCCTTCCCTGTCCACACCCCCGTCCACGTTCCACGCTTCTGCACGAGCCAGCCTGGCCGGCAGACGGGACCCCCTGGGGGCACCGCTTGCCCGTTGATCACGATGCACACTTGTTTACGGCGATCTCGCCTCTCCGTGGTGAGTCAGCTGCACTTTAAATTAGGACCAGATACAGGACCCGTTTCTGCACAGGGCAGGACAACTGACGATTTAGATCAGCTTTGCTTTCCCCTTTCAGTTTGGAAACGGCTCCTAAGATCATAAACTGCGTCCTAAGCCTTTGTTGTTGGTTACTGAGCGCCGTGCCTGCCAGCGGAGAGCTTGGTTGACATCTCACTCATAACGTATAAACAAATCCAGCCACGAGAAATGTGCTCTTGAACACATGGAAGCCAGATATCCGCAGGGCTCCCGGGCTCCTGGGCTGGGCAGGCTTGCGGTGGTTTGTGTGAATGTCAGGTCTGTGTGACAATTACAGCTGGACGACGCTCTCCAAGTGGGCGTGGCAAGTCCCCGCGATTCTCTGCCAGCATGCATGTTTCATGGATGGCAGAAAATTACGGTCTTGCTCTAGTGCTGATCTTCCTTCATTAGTCACGGAGGGATGTAGTCCAGCCTCCACATCCGTCCCTTCTTCCTGACGGAAGGCACACGGCGTCTGTAGATGGACCAGCTGGTTTTTAAGCTTGTCCGATGAGTGTCAATCACAATTGAAAAAAACAACGATTAGGACTTATTAATTTGTGCTCAAAACTCTTGGACAGACAGTGATAATTTAAGAAGTAAATCACGGCTCCTCAAATTCCAGCGGTACGCTCCTCATCCACACTTCTGTTCTCGGTGGGCCGTTGTTTCGCAGTCACGTTGCTTCTGGTCATCTCTCGGTGTCTAGTTGCGTCGGGCTTCCTGTTTCTGGGACAGTCTGCCCCTCTAAGGTTGGACCAACATCCAGACAACAAAGGTGGCTGCCCGCTACCGACTTAACGAGACCTCAACTACTCACGAACACAAGTGTCCCTCTCTTTAGCCTGCCAAGTCATCCAATTTCACTGCTGTAGGTAAAGTTATTACTCCGGAAGACCCTATCTAAAAACATAACTGGTAATTAGGAAGAGTGATAAGTTAACCCACTGGTATCTATTATTATATTAGCTTGAAACAGTCTTGAAATGATGAGATGTTGTAGGTGGTTTAGCTACAGCTTTGTGATGATTGTGGTAGAATATTAAAGTTTCTGTCCATTGTCTTCCTGAGATCAAAAAATACAATGTATCATTTAGAAATTGTAGAATCCACTGTAGTAGAAGGGAAGGGAGAGATCAAAAATAACCATGCATGATGTAAATTAGGGGTTTGCTTTTCTGGGGCTAAGCAGTTCAGGGCTGGTGGGGGTGTGTGTGTCCATCATATCCCAGGCTCTTTTTATCTTTCTCTTCTGCCATCCTTAACACATGCCTATTCTCCATCTTCAAGGCTGCCTCCTATTACCAGATGGCTGCTGATTTCTAGCCATCACTTTTACATCCCAGTTCAGAAGAGAAAGATTTAGAGAAAAGCAAAAGAGGAATGAACCCTAATTGAGTAAATTCTTTTTCTGGAAATTCTATCAATGACTGAGAAAGACACCTTATTGGAAATTCCTACCTATGTGCAAGAGAGGCTGGAAATAAAATATTAAGTTGGGCATCTTGCCATATAGGAAAAACCAGGAAAGAAAGAGGAAGTGGAAAATGGGTATTAGCTGAGCACCCAGCATTTTCTGCCACAACAGGTGAGTGCACATGAGCCAATGAGTTTGCTTCTTCTGGCGGGGGCGGGGGGGGCTCAGTCGGAGAGCAGAGGACGGCCTGGTTCTAGTCAAGGTGAAAATATGTGGACCAGCCCCAGCTTCCTCCCTGAACTGTGGAGGGAAGGCCTCATCTTCAGCTGAAATGTCACAGCACTTCCTCTCGGGCCACGGGAGAGGAGACGCGGAGAGGTGCCTCTCACCCCTGCTGCCCTCACTTCCAGCTGAGAACCGCATCTGGACGCCGTGAGGATTAGCTTAGTGCACGTTTGAGCGTTTGGAATTAAGCAGTGCCCCATGCAATCTAGGTGCTGTGTTGTTGGCGCGTGCGTCGTTTCCCCTCCAGTCTTGCTTCCGAATCACACCGTTCTTGAGTTCTCTCGTTTGTAGCTACCGCTGTCCTTCGTACATTCTCTGGGGCAGCGCACGGCGGACGCAGTAGAGAAGGAAATAGCTGCTGCCCGAGCTGCGGGGGCTGGGGGCCTTCCTCCCTCATGGGTTCTCTCCTCCTCACTCCAGATTTGATAAACCAGGTGACCTACTGTTACATGACCAGAAACTTGGGATTGCTCGTGGTTAGTGGAAACGATGAAGCACTTTCATCCAATGAAGGTTATGAGTCTCCTGCATTTTTCATTTTAAACTAAAAATGCTTAATTTTGTTTTCTTTTTTAAATGGAATCTGAATGCTCTCATCCATCTGGCAAACACATCCTGTTACCGCCCCCCAGCTGTCTACACTGCAGAGCCGCCCTCCCTGGCCATGTCACTGGTCCACCCCCCAGAGCCGCCCTCACCGCCCAGCTGCAGCGGCATCCCGACACACAGACGAGGTGCGCTGTGGGCTCCGAACTAGCTCCTGCTGGTGTGAAAGCCTGTAAGACCATCCGGGGTGTCCCTCCTGTTTCCTGCACAAACACGTGCGATGTGACGAAGAGCCGGCGGAAGCAGGACGCGTGTACACTCAGCCACGTCCGGAGCCACGCGACAGACAAGTGCCGGAGCCTGGGGGAGGTGCGGTGGCTGGTGTGCTCCGGCTGGGGGCTTGTGGGAACGAGCAGGGAGCAGAGACTCGGGGCGCCTTGGGTCCGGGGGCCTTACCCTCCTAGGAGGCCGTGGGCCATGCGTTTGTGGGTGTGTCAGCATGGGGCAGTCCTGTGGGGACGTCGTTCTAACCACGCATCCATGTGGTACCAGGAGAGCACGGCACACCGGCCAAGACCATTCCGGGGACTGACTGAGGACCGTAGGCTTGGGGACCAGGGCCATGATCTAGAAAACGTGGGTCACCCTGCCCCCTTCCCCAGTTAAGCAAACTTTGGTTTTCCTTCCTTCTGTCAATATATCATGCTTTATAGCACTTTCCATGACTAAAGGGGGAGAGAGAGGCATCTCGAGCAGGAACCCTCTGTGTGGTCTCGTAAAATATTAATGGATTCGGAAAGGAAATGTGAAATCAAAAGGCTCGGCGTGCTAGGGCTGGTCAGGCCGCTGGTTGCTGCGGGGTCTGGTTTCAGCGCCAGCTGCCCACATGGGCTCAGAGGCGGAGGGACCCCGCGCGGCGCCGCAGCCCCCTGGACGGTCAGTGTGGCCGTGGAGGGTCTGCAGGGAGGGTCGCGGGATGTCACTGCTAATTTGGAAAACACTCCCACGTCTGCTGTCCCTGTGGATTTCTGACGGGGGCAGCGTGGAGGGTGGGTGGGCACATCCCCCTCTCCCGCCCTGTCCTAGGAGGAAGTGGGGCGTCGTGGGGTCCCATGACCTCACAGCTCACACTTGGCCGGGGCTCCACGGGCTTACTGCTGGCCTGCCCGACGTGGGCTCCCTCGGGAGCAGCCTCTGCCCTTGTCCTCTGGGCTCCGAGCAGCTGTCCCATGTTTTCTGTGTGACATGAGGACGCGCGGGCGTGAGGGCTCGCAGGTAAGCAGGGACATGCCGTTCCATGCTGACCCCAAGGACAGCCCTCGCGGCTGTTGTCTGCTGGGACACACGGGGGACACCTGCCTTCCCTGTGAACATGGTCCTCCTCCTGCCCAGGGCCCTGACCGCGGGCTCTGTACCTCTCTTCCCGCAGGAGCCCGCGCTTTAAGACAGGATCTCTGAGAGTCACGTGACACAAAACCACATTCCAAAGGACCCTGAAGTGACTTGTTTGAAGTTCCTGAAAGAGTGGTACCTTCCTTCGCGGGGTTGGGAGGATCCAAGAGAAGCGAGAAGGAGGGCTCGCCTCCCCCGCGACGGCCCGTGAGTGCGGATTCGGACGGCGTTTGGGGTAAGGGAGGCCGACGTTTTAAGTGAAATGTTTGTGGGCAAAGTGGCCGTTGGACGTGGTGATTGGACATTCTGTGAGAGCAAATTGCAGACTCGAGGTCTTTCTTCTACTTCGGGGCACAGCCAGGCCCCGTTGGCCGTGTGCGGCGACGGCCCTTCCGCACACATTTGTAAGGAGGCGCTGATGGGAGATTGCGGCTTAACTACTCCATCAATCAATGCCGGGCCGCCGCGCTGCCCGCGATCGGTGGGAACTCGAGCCATCCATCTTACCCCTCGCCCGGCTGGCCACGGGCTGCAGGTGCTTCCAGCGTCCCCGCGTTTGCGGGCCGCCAGCTGGCTGGGCCTGCAGAGGGGGCCGGGCAGACGGGTCCCCGTAGGCGCCCTGCAGGTTAGGGCCATTGCAGCGGGCAGCGCCCGGGACCCCAGCTCTCCAGGGGCGCTCCGCTTGCCCAGCTGGGCGAGGCGCCTCGAGGAGAGGACGCGCTCGAATCCCCGGTGGAAGCGCGTGCAGGAGAGCAAGTCCGTGCCGATGCCGAGATCGTCCTTCTGTGTGTGGACGAAGGCCCCGTCCATCCGCTTCCTCATTCTCATGCCCGTGTCTGCTCCGGAGTCCATGTTCCATGTGGGCTCCTTTCTGACAAGAGCCATGAGGGGGCAGCGCGTGGGGCCCGTGGAGGAGGCACCTTTGCCGGGGCACCCTGATCTCCGGGTGGCCCGCGTCGGAGGGGTGGTCTGCAGGCCGGGGCAGGCCGGGGGGGCTCCGGCCGCGGCACCATGCCACTGCCCGCCCGGGGGCATCTCAGGCGTGAGTCTCTGAGCATGGGCGGTGAGCTCAGAAAGAAATAATTCACGATTTCAAGAAATAACTTGTGACGTCAAGGACGCCGTCCTCTCCCACAGATCGCTTCTCCCCGCAGATGTTCCAAGTTCCCAGACACAGTGCGAGACGTCCCGCCGCCATCCTCGTGGGCCGCCTTCCTGGTTCCTGAACTTGCGACGGCTCCGGGCCGGCCCTTCCTGCGCGCAGGGCTCCGAGGGCCATTTCTGTAGGATTTCGGCAGGACAGCCTATATATCTGGGCATCAGGACAGCCGAAGGCCTGAGGGAAGGAGCACGCCAGCACGCCGTCTGTCCCCACGCTGGGCTATGCCGGGCCACGCTGGGCTCTGCCCGGGTGTGGATGGGCTGGCGTGGTCCCTGGAAGCACCGTGGGGAGAGCGAGGGCCTGGCCTGCGCAGGAGGCGGCCGGCTGTGTCTGGGAAGGGACAGGTGCGCATGGAGGGGGTCTGCTCCTTCACCCGAAGGCTGAGAAACGGTGGGACTGAGCCAGCCTTTCTGTCTTTGGGAAGATAGTGGGGATTACCATATAACTGAAGCATAATTACTTCCTTTACTGGTGTCTGTGGTGTGGGAGGACGCCGTGGACATGGACGGCAGGTGGCCCCCCGCGCGGCAGTGGGGTCTGCGTGGGCAGACAGAGCCGCTGTGTCTGCTTCTTGGGCCCCGTGGGGACCCTCTTCACCCCGGGGAGTGGGCCGGGTCCTTCCGACGGAAACGAAGGCCCTTCCGGGACGTGGTTCAATTGAAGTTCGGGTTTTCAACGACAGAGCTGAGTCATGGCACATCAGGAAGGACTCGTGGGAGCCAATGAACACAACAGCCAGGACTGGCTTTGGCGGTTGGATCAACAGCACACACCGGCCCCTTCCCTCAGCGCGGGCTGGCGAGCAGGGGAGCCGGGGGTTCATGGGCTGGCGTCATACCTGGGAACTGAGGTGTCCTATCACGGGGTGAGACGGCGCTGCTTTGTCCAATCAGCGTTTCCTGGGTAGCCCCTAACGTGAGGTCCCGTGCGGGACAGCGGGGGGCCGTTGCCACAAGGACCGAGGTGTAGACAGAGAGCTCTGTGCCGTGCGGAGGAGGGAGGGAGTCTGGCTGAGACACAGGGAGGCCCACCAGAGGCAAACCCTGGCCCAGCCTTCGGAAGGAGCCGGGGGTCCTGGTGAAGGAAGGGCAGCCTTGGGCCAGCGGGTGTGGGGAGTCTGGGGCTACGGCGCGGGTCACCGGGAGACACTGGAGATTTCCCGGGAAGCCAGCGGCCGAGCCCCGGGGTCTGGGGCAGGTGCGGTGACCATCAGCCAGGCAAGGCTGGGGCGGCAAGGAGCGTGCGTCCAGGGAGGGCGGTGTGTGGGGGCATGAGGGAGGCGTGAGGGAGGCAGGAGAGGGGAAGGACGTCTCCACACTGGCGCCTGTTGATTCAGTTCCACAAGAAGCCCTGTCAGTGCGCCCCCGGCAGTGAGCACACGCCCGACGGACGGTGCACGGCCAGCCCACGCCTGCCTCGGCATCCCCTCCGGTCCGGCTGGCCTTGCCCACCCTCCAGACGGCACCCGAGGTGCCCGGCCGAGCCACCCCGCCGTCGGAGAGGGGCAGGGGAGCTGTGGCGCACGGTCTGAACCATGAAACCCAGTGAGGGCGGGATAGAGTTCAAACCAGACTAAGGTGCTTCACGCAGACAAACAGGACATTTTATGAAATTTGGGATCTCCCATGTTTTGTTAAGAACGAGAAGGTGTTTCCCGTGTCGTGACACCACTAGGTTTCTCTGGCCACGAAATAGGGTCTAGGTTGGTGTTGAGCCCGTGGGCCGTGTCCTGCTAGAGGAGCTCGTGCTGGGTCCCCTGCGCCCCCGGCTGCAGGATGCTGGACACCCCCGCCCCCATGTTCTTGGAGAGGGTGTCACCTGGAGTAGTCATCACCAAACGTGACCACAACGAAGGTGGGGTGGAGACGGAGGCACTGTCCCCCAGATGACCTGCACGGAGAGGAAGAAGCAAGTGGGGATTCTGGCCTCAAGACCTTTGGTGCCACTGAGCTGTGACTCTCTCTGCAGCCGGCCTGCGGGGTGGCCGTGATGCCCACGGGCTCAAGCACACTCAGCTTTGGTGTGACCGGGGCCAGAGGGCCTGGGACTCCTGATGGTCTCGCCGACACCCTCGCCACTCTCGCTGTGAAGGCACGTTGCCAAGTCCGTGTGTGGGAGTCAGGGAGGTGTTTGGTGGAAACGGCCACGGATGCCCACGTCCCACAAGTGCTGAGCGTTGGCTTGGCTTTGTAAGCCTCGTGAGCACTTGCGCTTCCCTGCAGGTGAACCCCGGTCACTCAGCCATCCGGCACACGTGTGAGCGGTCACCGCGGCATTCTCAGGGACCACCCGTCCGTCCTGCTATCTGAAGGGCAGGGTGTTCCCTGCGTTTTAACTGGGCGTTGAAAGAGGGAACTTGCACGGAATCACAGAATGTGGTGATGCAGAAACATCAATGAAAAATATTTTCTATTTTACAAACATTTATTTACAATCGTTCACTTTTAGCAGCTTTGTATGAAAGGACTAAGGCTCATTTTTATATAACAACGAAACTTGTAAAACGCTCATCCTCTGTCTCACAATCTGATAAGACCAGCGTCTCCCGCTTCAGGGCTAGGGAAGGGACCCAGCAAACATCCTGGGGTGAATTTGTGATGGCAAGTTCAGGGATTGTGGAGACTTCCTTCCGGAGTCGGTCAGACGACACAATCGTAATTTCACGTTGACAAGGTTTACTCAAGGGTGCACCCGTTTAAGTTGTCCTGGGCAGTGAGGGCGTTGGAGGCTGGTTCTGGGCAGGAGCTCGGGAGTACGCGGCAGAGCCTCTCTTCCTTCTGCAAAAGAAACACGAGAAACGCTCCACGGAGAGCGGCGGAGGTCTGGACACTCACAGCACCGTCCATGGTGCTCTGGGCAAACCCCGGACTTCTCCGGCTTCACTGCCATGCCCCGGGGGTCACCCCAGTGCTCCAGAGAACAGAGCAGTGGCCGATGCCCACACGCATTGGCCACTAAATGAGGCAATTTTCTTTTCTTTTCTTTTTTTTTTTTTTTTAAAGATTATTTATTTATTTGACAGAGAGAGATCACAAGTAGACAGAGAGGCAGGCAGAGAGAGAGGGAAGCAGGCTCCCTGCCGAGCAGAGAGCCCGACGCAGGACTCGATCCCAGGACCCCGAGATCATGACCTGAGCCGAAGGCAGTGGCTTAACCCACTGAGCCACCCAGGCGCCCCAAATGAGGCAATTTTCTGATCATGATTGAAAATGTTGAATTTGCACTGCCACAAACTATCTCACTTTAATGGAGCAATTGAGTTTTTTAGTCGAGTGAATTTCAATAAAACAATGAGCTCATTTGTGCAAGACTCACTGGGCTGTGTGGACCTCTGTTGCCTGAACTATAAACTCTAAAGTTTTTTTAAACCAAAAACTTCTACTCTATTCCATTCCGTCCCATTCTATTTTATCTCTGCTATTCATGGCAGAGTGCTGACAAAAAATACTTAAAAGAAAGATTTTATTTATTCATTTGAGAAGGAAAGATGCACAAAGGAAGAACATGAATTGGGGCGCAGAGGGAGAGGGAGAAGCAGGCTCCCCGCCGAGCAGCGAGCCCAATGTGGGACTTGGTCCGGGACCCGGAGATCATGACCCGAGCGGAAGGCAGACGCTTCACCGTCTGAGCCACCCAGTCGCCCCCGAAAATACTTGATCCACGGAAGTCTGACTTACTGACGTGGCCGTAGCACATTTAATGTTTCAGTATTATGCCAAAAATTATTGAAAAGCTTCACGTGGAGTGGCTGATCCAATCCCTATCAGTCTTAGAAAGAAATCTGCAAGCTGTGCTCCGACGTTCGCTAGGTAACGACTGGTAAATAACACGCGGGGAGTTCAAAGTGGTCAGCCCACCTCTGCTTGTGTGTGTGGCCACACTGATGTTTAGGCACACGTGACGTTTCTAAGCAGGGTCATTTTCCGGCATTGATTTGAGCACGGTTCCCCGTTCGTGACGGTTTACAATACGATGATGTATAAGAGGCACTTGGTTCGAAGCGCCGCAAACTTCATACGCACCACTCGGTTGGACCTCATGGTCCTTGGGGCAGCGGGGGCACTGGGCATGTCCGCCCCGCAGGAAGGAGACGGACGCTCGCAGCGCCCACGCTCTCAGCAGGGCAGACCTCACCAGGGACACTGGCCTCCTCCTCACATTTGCAGGGAACCCTGCAGACCACAAAGACCCCTGCTTCCAAACGCCTCTGATTTACTAGAAGGTGCCAGATGCAGATCCCGTGGATTCTGGGCCGTGACCGGCGCTGGTGGCTGAACCCAGGCCCCAGTGCCCACGGCCTTCTTGACGGTGCTCAGTCTTCCGGGCTCTGCCACTTCACGTTCCTCCTGGTTATTGCGGCCTCCGGTGTGTTGTGGTCACGAAGAGCAAAGATGCCCTTTCTCGAGCGACTTCACACAAACTCTTGGATCCCTGGGGAAAGCACCATGAATATGCCTGAAGCTCTCCGAAGGCAAAGCGTTGTCTGTGGGTACGAGACGGCGGCCTCATCGGTACCCTCGTCGGGAATCCTTTACGGCTCGGACTGGCATGGCGCTAACCCGTCCCGGCAGGGAGGCCCCGTCGGTTGAGCACACGTGGGCGATTTATTGACCCGACGGGGTTCTCCCGGGTCACGGGGGGCTGCGGTCGTTCCTTCTCACATAAACACGAACGGGGCAGAGCCCACTCTCCAGAAGACACCTGATTAAAAAATGTCACTTCAACAGCCGAGACGGTGTCAAGGCTACTGTCTCCAAGCTCACGAGTGTCTTACTCCCTTGCCCAGAGCTGTGCAATCGTGATTTTGATGTGATAGTCTCAGGAGCGCCCAGGATCAGTCTGCAGAGTCTTCCTGCAGCCGGTAGCGCGCGCAGACAGGAGCCCCGAGCCTCCACAGGACCCCAGGGACCTCACTGCACACGACGTGCGTCCCGAGGGCGGGCAACAGTCTTCCGCGTGGATGAGGTGCCAGGCTGCCTCCGTGTCATGGCCATGCTGCTTCTTCGTCCTCTGCTGGGTCCCCCCCGTGCCCATGGCCTCGGCCCCGAGCCTCAGTGCTGCCCACCTGCTCTCCGCAGTGTCCGAGCATCTGCGTGCGCTTCTGATCCGTTAAAAATCCAGCGGCGGTGATGTGCCGTGTCCGTCCACGAGGCCCTTCTTCCCCCGGCCCCGCCCTCTGAGCCTCCACAAACACCGACTTGCCACAGTCCTTGGAGGAAGGGTCGCGCGTGCTACTGACTCAGCTGCTTCCCGCCCTCGCTGCCCGGCACGTCCTGCTCTGGCTCTCGGAAGCCGTCCTGCTGCTTCCCCATCTCTCGTCCCCCCGTGGCCCGCGTGGGTCTCGGTTCCAGTTCTGCGTCTCCATCAACCCGCGAGGAAGGCCGTGCTGTGCGGCGATCTGGAGCCCAGCGCCCAGAGCCGGGCCGTCGCTCTGGCCCTGGAATCTCCCGGCTGTGGCTTGAGGACCACGTGGGCACGGAGGGAGCTTTGCTGTCATCCCCATGGACATGCCCCGGTTCTCTCTGCCGCTCCGTTTCCGCACGTCGGCCCGTCTGTCCGCTCCGGACCGCAGCTGCTGTCTTTCCCTGAAACTCACTTCGATCATCGTCGCCGGGCTGGGCGCCCCCCGCGCTCCCACGGCTGCGGCCGGGCTGGATCCAGGTTCCAAGCCTGTGCTACCGAGGCCTCCCTCTGCCCCGAGCCACCTGGACCAGCTCGTGGCAGTCACGGGGAATGCATCCCAGGGTCGAAAATAAGGGGGTGGTGCTTCCTGGAGGAGGCGCGTCTCCATGCAGTTTACGCATCCTTGCCGGCTGCCGGCATCCTGAGGCTCTTACCACTGAGCTTCCAGGAGGGCGCCGAGGCTCCCAGGTTCACGCGTGGGGCTGGCCGCACCCTCTGATGGAGCCCGCCAGGGGAAGGACACAGACTGGCTTCCTGACGGCCCAGCCCCGTGAATGAGCAATCCCTAGGGACGGCTGGGCCCCTGGGTGAGGCCGGAGTCACCGTCCGCGTGTGCATCTCCCTGCCCCGCGTCAGGCATCGGCCATCACGTCTGTGCCCATGTTAGGGTTCGTGGGAGCGGTTACGCCACAGAAACAGGCAAACGCGACAAATCACGTTGTGTGAGTGTGTTTCTGGAGGCCTTGTGTTTAAAAATTTTATTTAAATTCAATTAGTTAACAGTAGCGTAACACTGGGTTCAGAGCCACAGTTCGGCTTCACCAGGTGCACGTCGCGCCCCGTGCTCATCACCAGCCGTGGCCTCCCCAGGTCCGTCCAGCCACCCCATCCCCTACGCCCCTCCCCGCCGGCAGCCCTTGGCTGGTTCCCGGAGTTGAGGGTCTCTTACGGTTTGTCTCCCTCTCCGTTTTCACCTTATTTAATTTTTCCTTCCCTTCGCCTATGATTCTCTGTTTTGTTTCTTAAATTCCGCATACGAGTGGGATCCTGCGATGATCGTCTTTCTCTGACGGACGCATCCACTCGGCACAGCAGCCTCCAGGTCCATCCACGTCACCGCGAGGGGTAAGATTCCATGTTTGAGGGCGGCATAGTATTCCCGTGTGTGTGTGTGCGTGTGTGTGCGTGTGTGCGTGTGGATGTGAGAGTGTGTGTGCACACGTGTGTGTGTGGATGTGAGAATGTGCGTGTGCACGCCAGATCTTCTTTATCCATTCGTCTGTCGATGGGCATCTGGGCTCTCTCCATACTTTGGCTCTTGTGGACGTTGCTGCTATGAACACTGGGGTGCAGGTGCCCCTTCAGATCCCTACATCTGTATCGTTGGGGTGAATACCCAGTAGTGCGATTGCTGGGTTGTAGGGAAGCTCTATTTCCAACTCTTTAAAGAAACTTCATGCTGTTTTTCTGGAGGACTTGGGTCCAAAGGGTCCTGACCTGGAGTGGCCAGGCCGCTAACAAGGCATCAGTCAGCACGACTGCTGAGCTCCGGGTGGGGGGACCCGACTGGCGCAGCCCCCAGGGGCCCTCCCTCGGGCTTGCTGCCGCAGGCTACAGCGTCCAGTGTTGTGGGCTGAGGTTTTCCTTGGAATATCGTTTCTCACAAAGTCCTTTCCCACAGAAATAGCCGCAGAGCTGGGCGGTCAGGACGGGCACAGTCGGCCGCTTGTCAAACCACAGGGTCTACCTGAGCCGGGTTCAGCTCACTTCCATGGGGAAGACACCGGGCTTCGGGCGCGGGGAGGCTCAGCCACCGGGTCGGCTCCAACCCGCACGGCGGCACCGTGGAGGCCAGGCTGACTGTCCACAGGAGTCGAGGACCCCCTTCCCCCTTCTGTGCTCACTGACTGCTTGGTCTGCAGACTTCATGGGATGTCCCCTTCTTTTCAGCACGTTACTCTGGTCATGTTTCAGAAAAACAACGTAAACAACAAAAAAGTTGACGTTTGAAAAAACCGAGCACTTTTGACATTGTTTGGGCTCACGATGGCTTCGTTTTCACCAGTCCTTAGCAGCCAGCAGTGTGACTGCGAATTTTGACAGTTAAATGTACAGTTTTCAACAGTTTATACGACGCTCAGCTACATCAACGTGACAAGTCTGCTGTGAAGTACTGGACGCTGCGTTTATATTCGAAGATGCTCTTTGTCACTGCTACATTGACTCGTTGCAACTGTTATTTATTGTCAAAAACATTTGCTTTTTAAATTTGAGAGCGAGAACATAGCAGCTTCTGTAACTTTGAAATTAGTCCCTCAAACGATGTGGAATACAGGGAAACACTGTATTTTAAGCGGCTCCACTAAAAAGTGGGGAACTCATGTTTCACACTGACGCCGAACCATTCCAGGGACCGGTGCTGGGAGTGAAGCTGCCCGGGGTCCTGCTCCCGGACGCGGGGCTTCGACTCGCGCGCTCCCGGGAACCTCCTCCACTCCAGACTCTTCTGGGAAAGTGCGGTCTTTGTTCTTCTGTGGTTCAGAGGGGAAGATTAATTATAAAAATTAGCATTATTGATCATGAAAGTCAAAATTGAATGCCACCGTCTCGTCGGGATACAGCCCCGCTCGATGGCCGGCAATGACATACTACGTGTTCGCGCAGGAGGTAATTTGGAAAATGTAAAGACGGTGTACTCGAAGTGTGTTCCCCAAAACTCAGGATCGTACCACCTTTGGTTCCATAACCCGACGTGCGTTTCTAATACTTAGGTCATATACGCACCCTTCCCAAGAAGTCGCGGCGGCGGGGCGCCCGCCCTCTCTCGGGCCCCCTCCCCTCTCTCAAGGCCTGGGCTGGGCTCGGATGCACACGCAGGAAGGGGTGGGCAGACACGGGCTTGCAGAGTCTGGCGCGTGGGCGAGCATGTTCCTCCCCATCGTTCCAGCAGTGGGAAGGACCGATCCCCCAGGAGCCAGACAGGACCGTGGAAAACAGCGACGGATGTTTCAAACCTTTCTCTAAGAAGCGTGGGTTTTTAGGAAAAGCCAGTGTTTCGTTGCCATTGCTCGTGGAAGGAGATAAGACACAGTGTCCGAGTGAGCAGCACTCAGCGAGTCTGTGGTCGTGGGAGTGGGGTGTGCGCAGCTCCCGGGGGGCGTAACCGTTTCTGAGCGGGATGTGGGGTTTGGAGCACCTGTGCTGAGGGCGTGTCCCCAGTTGGATCCAGATTCTCCCCACGAGCAAACCAGCTGCAGCCGCCGTGGGCCTCACCTCGTGCGCGTAGGTGCAGGTACAGGTGTTCGTGCGCGACGGCCGCTTTCCACACCTTGCTTCCCGGACGCCGCCCGGAGAGCCCTCACGCCTTCCCGAAGACCTGCCGAGACCCTCCCGGGCGATGCCCCGAGGGTCACTGGGTCTGCAGTTGCGATGGCGGAGCCCGGGCCCTCCCCGCCGTGAGCTCTGCCCAGAGCATTGGCTCAGCCTCGGCCCTGGGGATGGGGCTCGGCATGATTTCGCTGACGCAGCTCTGAGCAGTCCGCCAGGTGGTGTTGGCGCCTGTTCCTCGTAACCTCATGAAAGCCGTGACAGGACTGGACCACGTTGTCCCCAGGCTTCTTTATGTCCCCAAACACGAACACGATAACCACTAGCAGGCTACTGGGAATGAAAGCAAACTCTCTCTTCTGGGCCATTTATCAGTCTGTTTCAGAAAAACAAACCCAAAAAACCATGCCCACGTTTCCCCAACACAGTCCCTTCCCTTCACCTGTGTCGCTGGACCCCCTGCCATTGGCACGTCTCCTTCTGGCTACAGCGTTCGGTTACCAGCGCCGTGCTTAGCTGTGCAAAATCTACACATAAACTCAAACTCAATTCGTGGATCTGTACTTGAAGAAGATCGCATCATTATCAACTTTTAAATGGAAGCGGAAACAAAGCAACTCACTAAATATTTCAATGTGCCCACCTGTTCCAATTACCCGCCACAATGGGGTTGCCGTTCGGGCTGTTCCTCCTCTAGTTCTCATGTCATTGTTTCGATTTAACAATAGATGCAAGTTAATAAAATCCAATTAAAGACAAGGGGAAGCAGTTTGTAATGGTTCAGATAGAATATCTGCTCATGAATAATTAGCATAAAGAATATAAACGTTCAGTAAAGAATCTCAAGACACATCTGTAGCACTGGGGTGCTCGTGGGAGCCCGCAGTCTCTCCCAGCCGAGCCGCGGGCCACTGTCTGATCTCAGCCCAGACTCTGCTTCCAGATACGTCCACGGAGAGGCTTACATGAAGACATTTCTCTGCAGTTGCATTTCGGCTCGCTGTCCTTGCGAGAATGGTTCAAAAACCCGAGTCACTAACTAGTTGTTTGAGCAAAGGCTGACTCCCTACTACATCCCTCTTCCGACCGGTCGGCATCCTATATTGAACACCTGGTTGGTGACCAGCCAAATTAGTCCAACAATTGAACCAGTTGTAGCGTGTAGACACAGCCCAAGCTTCCCCTGGAAGAATAAGCCTTCGGAATCCAGATAATGTCAAACAGACCCGTACACACGGCTCCTTTGAGGAAATGCTTCCCCCAAACACTTACAGAACTAATTGACCAATTAAAAAATATTCAGGAAGAATGAGTGCTGGATCTGAAACTTTCTGACAAGGCTGCTTTGCGCTCTTTTGTTTAATAGGCTTCCAAGCATGTGTTCCACACGTGGGCGAAGCCATCGGGTCCCCTTAAATGTTCTCCTGCAGATGTCGGTTTGATTCATGCTTTGGCGGAGGAGAGGACGACGTCGGTGGCACGCACGTCCCTCTCGCAGCGAGTCCTGCAGAGTTACGGAACCGGAAGAGCCAGTATTGGCAAACACATGGTTTTTCGAAATGCTCCATAATGCTCAAACTCCTTCCCCCGGAGGCCGCCCCGGGTGGGGGCTTGTCTGTGAACATGGCCTCCAGGGGCTTCGCTCTCACCGCCGAGGCAGGTGGAACAGGTGTCCTCCACGGGAGGGTCATCTTCTTGGCGGACCGTTTCCATCCTCCCAGAGTCGTCAGATGCCAGCTGGGCTCTTCCATCCGAATCGAGCGGGTGGTCTGGGGCCTGGAGCCCAGCACCCATCGACGACAGTGCCTCCCCCAGGCCTGGGCAGGAGCGGCTCTGGACGGCCCCGGAAGGCCCCTTGCTTTCTCGCCCTGCGGTAGTGGCCCGGGGTGCACATGCTGGCTGGCGGCGGTGGGATGTTCGGGCACACACCTGACGTGGACGCGGGTCCTGCCGGCTTTGTGCACGAAGGGAGGGGCGAAGGAACACCCTGCACCGGCTTCTGACGCTCCCAGCTAACGGCTCTGCCCCGAATGCCAGCGCAGCATGGGTTCGATGAAAAACCCGAAATGCTGATCTCATTCCTCTGCACAAAAGTTTGGTCACCCAGACACTGTCCTGGCCAAGGAGACTGGTGTCCCTCGAGCTTCCACTTCTGGGTGAGCGAACGGGGACCCCTTGTGTCCGCAGCACAGCCACCTTGGTGTGGGGTGTGGACAGAGCTTGGCTCATGGTGCAGCTGCTGGGGACGCAGCTCTGGGCCGCGGGCCTGTTTTCCAGGGAGCAGGCAGGCTTTGGGGTGTGGCAGGGTCCCCCCACTGCTCCAGCTGCCGCCGGGCCAGGTGTGGGCGCATCCCACATTCACATCTGGTGCGTGTCTCCCACAGGGTGGCCATGAGACACCTGTGCTTGCCTTAGCTGGCGCCGTGACCATGGCCAGTCCTGTGACCTTGGCCGCCGGCTGCTCCTCACCCTCAGGCACGACGGTTGGGCAGCCCGAGATGGACGACCCATGGTCACTTCATCTCTAGCGCAGGGGACGGCCACACGACCGGGTGGTGTAAGAACACAGGACTCAGGAAGCAGCACCGTCGAGACTGGGCCTCTATGTCCCCCGGCGTCAAAGCTGGAGCTGGCGGCACCTGTCCCGGCACGCGGGCACCACGTGGGACGCCCGCCTCCCAGGGGTTCACTCAGGCACTTCTTGGAGACTCGTCCTGAAGGCTTTCCCGGCCTGCTGCTTCCTCCGCAGCTAATGCCGTGGTTTTCCAGGGCCGCCCGGCTCTCGGTGCTCCGACCGAACTCTTGGGGACGCGGACCTCACGCAGTGTCTGCCATGGGGCTCACGGCCTCTAAGAAGTCATCTCCAGTCCTTCTGCTTGGAAACGGGTCACTTCCCTGCAGCGAGGGTGCAGCAACCCGAGGCCTCCTGTTCCTGGGGACTCAAGCGGGAAGGGAAGCCCAGACTCCACGTCTCTTGGCGTCTCAAACACACTGACAGGAGCTTCTGCTCCAGCGTCTACAGGGACCCAGCCTGGAGCCGGAGGGAGGCAGGAGCAGGGTCCCAGAAGCGGAGCCTGAGGGGGTCGATTGAGGCGCTCAGTTCTCCATGGAGCATTTGACATTCAAACTTCCCACTTTGGATTCTTTTCTTCTAGGCTCTATCATTCTATTCTGAGCAGCAACAGGGATATCCCAGGTGCTTCCCAAACAGGAGCGCTCACGGGTCAGAGATTATGGAGGCCGCAAAGCACATGCTCGTGTTGAGGCGTCCTCCTCCGTGGGTTCCTGGGTGCTGCTCTGGGAAAAGCTGTGCAGGGACCGAGGAGGCCAGAGGAGGAAGCAACGACCACGCTCCGGGCAGACGGCACGGCGGCCGGGGAGTGTGCGCAGAGAGTGGGAGGACTCAAATCCAAGGGAGCCGCAGAACCACGGGGGAAGGCAGGGCGAGCGCCAGAAGCGAGAGTCGGGGCTGAGCCCATAACCCCAGGAGGGGGCGTTAGAAATACTGCAGACAGCCAGGTCGCAGACTTGGAACCGTACCAGACATTGGGTCCCGTGTGACCAGGAGGGGATGTGGGCTACAAGGCCGGGAATGTCCTCGGGAGGGAAGAGCCCACCCGCAGCCCTGCCTTCCCACGGCTCCACGGTCGGGAGCTGGGCCAGGACCCAGACTTTGGGGGCCTCCTTTCACGTCACGTGACCTGGGCGCCTTGGGACATGAGCAGGTGCCCAGATGACATCGGGAGCCTGATGACAAAAGCCCCACGGCAGCCCTGCCCGTGAGGAAGAGAGTCCCTTCCTGCCCAGACACCTGCACACCAACCCGCGTGTCAACGGCCAAGGTTGCTCCAAGGTCACTAGTCCATGTGTCTCTGCAACCTGGTGGACAGCAGCCACTCTTCTCTCCCACACTTCCGGCGTCTGCTATGCGGCGCGCGTTTGCATTGTGGGTTTATTGCCTTCCAAGCAAGGGGATCGCCATGGCAGCTTTGGCTTGTTGTGTGAAGACTTTCAGGAAAATCCCAGCAGTATGGGCTGGTTTGTTCCACCGATGTGGAGTGAACAGCTTGAATCGTGGCCCCTGAAAAAGCTACGTCAGCGTCCTAATCCCCAGAGCCTGTGGGTCCAACCTTCTATGGCGAAAGTTGTGAAGTTAAGACCCTTGTGAGGAGGCTCTTATCCTGGGTGATTTGGTGGCCCTAAATGCAGATAAGATAAATTCAGAGAAGGGGAGCCACAGACAGAAGAGGGGAAGGCCCGTGGCCCCGGAGGCGTTAGGTGGAGCCCCCAGGAGCTGGAAGGAGTGAGGAACATGGCCTCCACCGGGCCGCCAGAAGCAATCTTGGAGACACCTTGGGGCAGGCCTCTGGCCTCCAGGCTATGGGACAACCAGTTTCTGCTGTTCTGAGCCATCAGCACATGGGCCTTATTACGGCCACACTGGGAAACGGAGACAACCGCTTCTTCAAGAAGACTGCGAATTCCGTATCCATCAGGATGCAGAGGGGAAATGCTGTGTGTTCAGCGTTGGGTTGAACGGTGAGGCGGGTTTCTCTGGAGCTGTCCGCGGCGCTGCAGGCGCACACGAACGCTGCCCCTGAAGGGAGCTGCAGGCTGGCTTTCGGGCCTTCTGCGTGGGATGGCGGGGAGGGCTCGCTCTCCCTGCGAGGGAAGACACTGCAACAGCGTCGCCCCACAGGGCAGCAGGTGTCCTCCAAGAGTGGCTCCAACCTTGACTGTTGGCCAGTGGCTAGGGTCTGTCCCAGCAGAGCCCATCCGGGGACCTGCTGACCTGAAAAGGAAGGAAGAGATGCTTTTCCCGAGGAAGCCACAAGAATTAACTTGCTGTGCTTCAGGGAGTCTCAGGGCCCAGAACGTCAAGCTGGTGGGGGAAAATCTGTCCATGGGGACATGTCAGACTCCCAGATGGGACGCCTCTGGGGACAGAGCAGACCTGCACGTGGGGTCCTGGAGAAAGTGACCCCCACGCTGAGTGCGGTGGAGGCCCCGAGCAGCCAAGGAAGGCAGAAGAAGGGATTAAATGCTTGGGGAGCAGAAAGGCTCCAGCTCACACGTGCTGTGGGTCGCAGAGAGCCCCCCAGTGTGTGACAGCTGTCCACCGAGGCCGCCACTGAAACACAAGAATGCCCTGTGAGGGGGACCTGCACTGCTGAAAAGTTCCGTGGAGGCTGTCCTCATGGTCCGGGGCTGGACTGCTTGTAGGGGCGGCGGCCGTGGGACGTGGGAGAGGCTGAGCAAGGGTGCTCATGGGGCCGGGTTTCCACAGCCGTCTGCAGAGTCAGAGGGCAGCTGAGGGGCCTGATGTGCAGGGAAGTTGGGATAGGACAGAACACCGCTGGAAGTGAAGGTATCCCGTGAGGGTCCCGTCAGTGGCCACCATGAGAAGAGAGCAGGGCGAGGGAGGGGCTGACTGTGGCTCCTGTCAAAGCCGAGATCCCTGACCTGAGCCTGTCGTCAGATCCGAAACCCACTGAAGGACGTAGGGAGGGTTCTTCCTGCTTGGGCCAGACCCTGTGATGTTGGAACCTGGTGAGAACTGGTCCTTGATCCTGGAGCAAGGCCATGCCACTTGTAGTGGAAACTTGTCTGCTCCCTGAGTGTCAGCCTGGCGTGCTGGTGAGCTCTGAGGCACCAAGTGACCTTGTACCCTCCACTGGCTCCTATGAATAAGGGAACGTCTGGACAGGCCAGCTGCCGTCCGAGGCAAGATGGGGATGGAACGGAGCAGGGCCAGAGGGCTCTGTGAGCTCAGTGATCAGAGAGCCACAACCTAATGTCACTCCCTGTTCCCCAGCCCCTGTGTACAAGTGCTTCGTTCCCCGGTGGGTCACCGGATTGCAGGACAAGTGTGTGGCAGGTCAGTGTCCTCCTCAAAGCCATGCCCAGCGGGGAGTTCTAAGCAACACACTGCATGGAAGTCCCTCTGGGACTAGTCAGTCCCAGACCTTGGCCACCCCCGAGGTTACGTGATGGGTACCAGCGTGGGGGCCCACGTGGATGCTCTTCTTTTAATCTCCTAAAGTGCTTATCAGGAACTTCCACATGGAAGCATTAATTAATCAATTCAAGAGATATTTATTGCAAGTGCGGGGATCATGCAGTCAATATTCAGCAAGCAGGGTTGCACGTGTGAGGGAAGGGACCAGACAGTGCGATACAGGAAAGCAGCCGTAGCCCGCACCCACTTTTAAGGTTATTTTAAAAATCACTCTTTTTGAAGACAAAAGCTTAATTTGGACAAAGAGACAGAACTCCACAACAGTAGACAGGGAAGGTGCGCGAACGCGGCAAGCTCTCTCACTCAGCATTTCCAACTCAGGCACTTAGACACAGCCACGTTCCACCATTGGAAGCCCAGCATCTGAGAGGGAATCAGGAACGCTGAGCTCTGTCTGCTGCCCCAGGCTGGTGCCAACGCCCTGCTGGGCTGTGGCTTCCCAGGGCTTTATTTAGCTGCTGTGCTTAAAATAATAACAAGAAAGATGGTCAAGAATGAAATCCGTTTTTCCCAAGTGGAAACTCGTGCACAGACTGATCAGAACGTTTGAGGGGAAAGACGTGAACGTCACTCTACAGGATCCTGTTCCAGAAGGTGGAGAAGAAGAAGCTTTTTGATACAGCTCCCTGTTTGCAAGAGCAATTTATAACAATCACATAACACTCAGCACTGGAAAGGTTTTTGTATTAGTCCAGCAGGAGGTCGCAGGGTTTGCTTAAAGCAGATTTTGTTAGCGGCAAAGGTAAGATGCTGGCTTCCCAGGCCGGACCCACCAGCGCGGCTTCTCTTGCTCCATTTTAGTGTCTGGTCCGGCTGCTTGGCTTCTGGGAATGGGTCAGCTTCAGCGGCTGTGGAATCATGGCAGCACCTTCTGTCTTGATTGAAATATATCCACAGACACAAAACATGCACACTTCAGGCAGACAACTGGGTGGTGCGGGGGGAGTCTGCAGAGTTTCCCCAACACCCTGCAAATGCCGGCCCACAGCCGTCACGCGAAGCAGACCTGGCACCCTTCGTCGCCCCACCTTCCAGACCCTGCAGCTCACCGTTCCCTCCCTGAGACCTTCAGTAAAAGCCACTTTGCTCTCCAACCTGGGATGTCTCTCATTTCTTCTCCTGCATGAGTACTCTGCTGGGCTCTAGAGCCAGGAGGGACACCTTCCCCACGTCTCACCATAGGGATGATTTCTGCTGCGGGTCTGCTGCAGGCGCCTTCCCCAGCTGGGAGAAATTCCTTCTACTTCTAGCTCGTCAGGGTTTTCACGTACTCAGAACAGGGTGTTAGAGTCTCTCAAATGCTTTTCTTGTGTCTATTGAGACATTCCCTCTGTTACTACGTTGCACTACATCGGTTGAGTTCCGTAGGTCGAACCATCCTTGAATTACCAGCATTATTCAGGACAGGTGCTTTTTCCGTAACGGATTATGACATGGCTCTGTGGACTTCTCCTCTCTCCGCCCATCACCACACTGTTCAAATGCGGTTTGGAAAACAGGGAAAGCTGCCCATCGACACATTCATACTAATTTGTGAAACAGTTTATTACTGCTTATTGAGAACTGTTAGAACTTCTTCTTGAGGCTCTGGCTCTGTTTCTGTGTCTTCAGCTAGCTCTTTGTTTATAAATACACACAGCACATAGCTGATAGATGCAAATAAAAATAATGACAATAATCATAGCCAGGCTTTGTTGAACGCTTATGGCAGCTTCACTTGTTTTCCCAGCAGCCAGTGTGTTAGTTGTTATTTTTCAGTCCCGTTGCACTGACCAGGGAACTGAGTCATGAAGGACTCCTGCATAGACTGAAAACTACATGATTTTGGCCCCCAAACCCAGACCCTGACAGAGACGTAGGGCTGCCCTCCACATGGATCTGCTCTCACTCGACACTATTTACAGAAAACATTGCTAGAGCACCGCATGTGTGGTTATGAAGTTCGTTAGCTCATGGTAATTAAAGATGCCGGTCAGCCAGAGATTGTCTTTGTGATGTAGAGAAGTATGTTCTTCCTGGTTTCACAAAACTGAATTAGGAATGAGAATATGATTTTTTAAAAATCATGTTCAAAGATCTATGGAATTTTTTTTAGCTCCTTAAGGAAAGAAGTCAATTTGAGTTCATGATTTTAATGTTGCTTTGACTTCTTCCCAAAAGAATTTATAAGGACTTTTATGACTTTTATGTTGCATACTTCACACGGGTGCATTGGTTGGAATGTTTCTGACGGCAAACTGCAGACACCTGCCCTAAAAGCTCAGACAGCAGAGGGAGCTCACAGGGCCGGAGCCGTGCAGAGGCACACGGAGTCCAACCGTGATGTCTCTTGAATCCTCTCCCTTCCCGTGTGTTTGCTCCATTGCAAGGCTGGCCTCCTGAGCTGTGGCCCATCCCTGACCCATCGTTGAGGCACAGGGGGCTGGATGACCCAAATCAGGGCGAGCTCTGGGAATAGGGCCAAGTCAACCCTCAGAAGAAGCCACCAGGATAGAACCTAGATGTGAAGGGGAGCAGCGTCTTTGCAGCCCAGGCTGCTGGGCAGTTAGGGCAGCTCCAGTTGGGGAAACTGGTCCTCTCCTCTCAAGTACCACCATTCAACAGAGCCTCTCCAGACAGCACGCGGCAAACTGACTAAGCTACAAGGAGGGTGCTCTGTGCTCCTTTGTCACCCTTGTCCAGGTAAACTTCTCTTGCTCATTCTCCAAACACGGATCTGTTTATGAAAATGACTCTATGCCCGCTACATGCCCAGGAATATCGAGGCGTGAGGAAGTGGGATAAGGCTCGGACAGGTCCGCTTCGGTCGATGGACGGGCATGCAGGCAGGCACACTCAATCACAAGGTCCACATGTGGCCTGAGTGAGGAGATTCGTAAGCATCAGATGACGCGGTGCACAGACCACTTCTGGGGACGTGTGCAGCCGTGAGCCCCAAGGTAGAGAAGGGCCTCCGGAGACAGACTAAGTGTGCATCCCTCCGTGGGAGACTGAAAGTCCTTTGCCTGCCCTGCTTCACCCTCCACACCCTGATGTGAGCACCGAGGAGGACGGACGGGCTGGCATCCTGAGGGAGCACTGGGAAACGGAGTCTGTGTGATGACTGCCGGTGGTCAGAGCATCTGTGGACTTTGCCTATGTCCATCCAGGCGCCTCTGGCCTTGTCTTCTCTTGGTTTTCTGCTGGGTCTCCCACCATCTGCTTGACAGAGAGCCAGGGTCCCGATCACTGTGTTTACTTTGTCTGTGGAACAGACCCTTTCTTGAGCAGGAAGGTTCTTGGCCAGACATGGTTTGGTTTGCAGGGTGGTTCCCAGACCTCATAGTGAGCCGTTGGGGACAGGCGATGTGGGGCACTGGCGGGCTCTGTCCTGAGTCAAGGTGGCCTTCGCCAGCAGGAGGTTCCTCTGGTGTCCGGGGCGAGGCGCCACGTCCTGAGGAGACGGGTGATAGGCCTTTGCACGCTCCCGTCTTTGGCCAGGGTCAGTGCCGGCAGCTCTGGATTCGTGACATTCCTTCCGTCTCTGCTCTCGCCTCATGGTAAGCTGGCGGCTCAGCGGCCTCTTTCTTAAACGGGCTGGGAGGGCAGGCGAGCTTTACAACCCAAACAATCAATTTCAAACTGCCGAACCCAATCAGGCCGCATGGAGAGTGACCCTTAAATTGAGTGTGAAATCAGGAGATGACCCCCTGCCCCCCGTAGCACGTGGGGGCCAGCACTTCCTCTCCTAAGGGGGGGCCGGGCCGGGCGGTGTGGATTCGCAGACGCTTTGCGCCCTCAGCGCCGGGTGCCTGGTCCGGGGCAGGTCCTGGGGGAGCGGGGCCGGGCATCTGGCCACACAGGCGAGCACGGGACGTCCAGACACGAGGACTTTATGTACTTGTAAACGTACGTCGTGTCTCTCGCAGGGTCTGATTTTAATTTGGGTAATATTCCCGTTAATAATAACATCTAATTACAGCATCCATTAAAAGTTAGTAACATTAATTTAACAGGGAGAAAACCTAATAGAGTTCTCAGAGTGATATTGGCATTTTTCCATTAAATTAATGTTACAAACTTTTAACAGGATGTCTTAAACGGGCATCGTTAGTGTTGCGAATATCAAACAAATTGAATTCAGACCTCTAGTATGAGGTGGGAGCCATTTATGAATCCAGAAAAGGTGTTTGCTGGGCTCCTTCATCCACTTAAAATATTTGGCAGGAAGCACGCGAGGCTGTCTAGGCCCCACAGTATCCCAGGACTTCTGGAAAATTCCACGTGGAAATGATGTGCTAGTCAGGCCCGGAGCCCCCTTTCTTGGTGCCTTCACAGTGGAAAGGGCCCAGACCAAGTCAGCATCCTGAAATCCAGGGCTCCCCTGAGTTCCGTTCCCTGGTCTCCCTTACTGCCTGGACTGCCGTTTCCTCTGTTCACCTGTGGGGCTGTCGCCTGGAGAGATGGGTCCCTCGCGGCTGTTTTGGAAGCTCGTGGGATGGGATGTGGGATGGGTTGCTGGACTCTGGGTGTGCCGCCCCCGTGAATGGGGAGGCGGTGATCTCCCATGGGAGGAGGGGCAGAGGCCTGCTCGTGCTTGGGGGAGAGGGGTGGACGTTCGGACAGCCGTGGTGGGGTGAGGGGTGGACGTTCGGACAGCCGTGGTGGGGAGTGTTAGGAGCCGATCCTGTTTGGCATTGACTGGGGATCTGTGACCGAGACACGGTTTCCCCGAGACTGTCCCATGGACGCACATCACCTACATGCTTCACACGCGTATGGAAGTTAGGACAACAGGTGCTGGCCAAAGACACGGGCCGTGCACGGGGAGAAGGCAGCCCCAGCTCGGGATGGTTTCCAGGACGCCCCAACCCTTGGTGTCTCCTGCAGCTCCTCCTCCTTGTTCAAGATGCGCTGCTGAGGACTCGGGCCCGAGGACACGCGAGGCTCCCTGCATGGGGCAAGGGGTGCCCCCAGCCCGTGGCAATGCTCCCTCCCATGGGGCCTGTCCCCGGGAGGACGGGGGGCTGCAGGAGGACAGGAGGTCCTGCAGTCTCGGTTCCATGGATGAGCACGGTGCCCGCAGGAGGGCTGGGTGAGCGTCGGAGCTGGACGCGTCTGGGTTTAGTGCAGCCTTTGTTTTCTGGGGCTGGAAACCTTCGAGCCCGTTAGTTCAACAGCCAGAGCCTCAGCTTCCTCATCTGTAAAACGGGGACACGCATGCCCGGGGGTAAATGTCCATCATGCAGATTACAGTAGGGTGAGGATGGTGTGGCCCGAGACGCAGAGAAAGGAAATGAAAACGAGCAGCGGCGGGGGGAGGTCAGAGCGGAGACTGGCTCTGCTGCCTTTCTCCGACGTGGGTGTTTGCCGCCGCTCCAGACCTCCCTGAGTCAGGCGGGAGTCGCTGGGACTGCTCCCCACACAGGCCCCGCCCTGAGTCCCGAGTGCCCGTGTGGCCCGCCTGCCGAGCACGGGCCGGGTGGACCCGCTCTCTGGCTTCTCAGATGGAGCTGTGGCCGCTGACAGGCCCCGGTTCCGTCACCAAGGAGCCCATCACAACCCCGCTCAGGTGCTTTCCCTTTGTGAACGCCAGGCAGGCCTCCTCATGACCGACCGTGACGTGGCAGAAATGAGTGTTTATGGAAAACTCATTTTTATATGGCCTCTCTATAGCCTGGATGGGTTTTCCAGCTCGTTTCAACAGTGTATGAAATGAGGCTCGTGGTCGGTCGTGTACGATCTGGGCAGGGGAACGGGGCTGGCTGCAGCGGGAGGCGGTTTCCCGGGAGCGACCGCGGAACGGGAGCACCGGCTGTCTGCCTGCGTCTCGCGCGGGTGCCTGGCTGGCCCGTCCGCAGCCATCAGGACGCAAGGTCCCAGCAGGCAGGATGGCGAGTGCATATCACAGCACGCAATCCGTTCAAGAAATCAGTACCTTAGACCTTTTCTCCATCGAAAGTCCGGCCCGAGGCTTCTAGCAGCTTCCGCCATGTGCAATCAATTTCCACGGCAAGCGAACTCCGCACAAACAGATGTAATTCATCTCTGAAAAAGTCATAACCACTCGTGTCTCAGCCATATTTGACTGAACTCAGTGGGAGCCATTTATGTAAAGAAATCCTGAATTCTTTCCTCAAGGTCTGGGTCTGCCTGTTGGTAAGAGCCGTGATTTCATATACTGAAACCCACATAAGTGTGCATTTGAGATATGTTCCCACTTCTGTGGTGGGAGCCACGTGTGTGTGCTTATGAGTGCGCGTCCCAGGCCGAGGAGTCAGCGGCTTGGGTGCCGGAGTCCCCTCCGGGTCTGTCCCCGCCGCGCACCCCGCCCCCCACGGCTGTCGTGTCCACATCCATGCGAGGTCAGAAGAGGCACCCGGGAGGCGAGCCAGGGATAGCGTGGGCCTGGCGTCGAGAACGTACTGAAACATGGACACTACTATTTTTTCATATAAGCTCAAAGACAGAGAACGACGTGAATGGGGATCTTAAAGGTTTCCTAAATCCGCGGTTTTGTGACCCAGCCCACATCACCGCCACAGTGACTCCTTCGCGGTTCACACCTCAGCAGTTTCTGGGAGACTGGGCAGGTGCGGGCGGGTGCCCACGGGCACGCGGGCTGCGGGGGACGGGCGCACGCTGCGCTCCCGTGTCAGAGCTCTGCCGCGGGAGCTGACGGCTCCGGGGGCGTCCCGCGGCCTCATAGGCTCACGGCGCAGATGGGCAGGGAAGAGCCTCACTTCGAAAGCGCGGCCCCGAATCTGGCGCGAATGCGGCGCAGGGACAGTGTGTCCAAGTGATTGCAGACTCAGGGAGCACTCGGGCAGGAACGGGCGGCTTGTCGTCCTTGTCACTGAATCGGGGCTTTGAGAACAGGTGTTTCCCGACCAGGTTCGCAGGAAGAACACAGGCAGGACAAAACGTGGAACAGAGAAGGCTGAAGACTCCGTTTGGAACCAGGGTAGGGAGAGCGGCACGTGACGCGCAGCGTGCGAAGGAGAGGTGACCCGTCGGACACCGGCCCCTGTCCGAGGCTCGCCCGCCTCCCGGAGGGCACAACGATCAATGGTGTTAAGCTACTGTTAATTAGTCTGATCTGCTTTAATAACTTTATTCAGAAGGGCAGGGATGAGTTCCCTCTTCCCGTCTCAGAAAGGAGCCCTGCAGCCACGGGGCTGTCCTCCTCGTGGGGACACCTGCGCAGGATGCCGAACTGGCCGGGAGTCCCGCCCGCCCGGACCAAAGCCTGTAAACCTTCACTGACAAAGTGACGGTTAAGAGTGTCCCCATCCCGAGTGGACAGAGTGTCTCTCACGCCAGCCAGACTCGCTGTAAAGTCGAAAGAACCTGCGAGGACACGTCTCTTTCTGGCGTCCCCTCACTCTTCTTCCTGAGGCAAAAATCCGACCCTTCTTCTTGTCGCTCACTAAAAAGAAGAAAAAAATCACCCTTTAGCTTCCAGAATCTAAAATGTAGAACAAACATACAGGCAGAAAATACTTCAAGCTCATCTGTCGAATGCATTTTAATTCCCCATTTTTGGGTTACGTGATATTATTCAGTAAGTTGACGTGTCTGGTCCCCCAGGATGGGAAAGTCGGGGGCCAGCCGAGACTATGGCTTCTCCGGCGAGGTGGGCGGGCTGCCCCGTGTGGCAGGCGCAGTGCCTCTGTTGGGGGCAGGATTCGCCATGACCCTGTCCCTCCCGTTTTCCCCCAGGTTCCCTAGAAGCCTTACGCGCGTGGGGACGCTTCTGTTCAAGAGCTACACCACATGTCGGTGTCATGAGACGCGGCTCCGTCATCCAAAAACAGGGGTCGTTCAAATTTCTCTTCCCACGCAGCTTGGGGGACAGAGGCACTGGGTGACCCACAGTGTGACCCACGCAGGAAGGGATGCAGTGACGGACACTCGGAGAGACTTCATCAGGTGACGCTGATGGGGAGGCCCCAGTGGGTTTTGGACCGTCTGAACCTCGCGGAGAAGAGACAATGGCACGAAGCACCCAGCGCGGGTTTGCGGGTGGCTTTGAGCAGGCGTTGCCCAGGGCGTGAGGGTCCGCGTGTCGGCGAGTAGGGAAGCCTGGGGCCTTCTGTGAGGACACACCGGAGGCAGGCTGGGGGGGTTTCACTGTCGCGAAAGACGGTCCTGGATCTCCCTCGAGACTGTGGCTGGACCCAGTCTCCTGACGAGGGCGAGAGGCGGCCTGCCCGTGAGGCGGAGCAAAGGGTGCAGGCAGGATGCCGGTCCGAGCGCAGCTCGTCGGGGCGCACTTAGCTGAGGTGACTCCGGCCGGCAGGTGCGGGAGAGACCTGAGATCTGAGCACAGTCGCCGCCGCCACAGACCCCGTTGACGTGCGGGCTTCGGCGTGTCGGGGGGTTTCTTGCCTTTGCTCATCTCTCTGCCTATCTTGGAAAGTCTCATTAAACAACTAAACGTTCTTTTACTTGGAACAGCTGCTGATTTCGTCCAGGCAGTAAGTTGGAGGAAGTCCTGAGTGGAGGCCGGCCCGAGGGGGGGGGTCCAGAAAGTGTCCCCGCAGCGCCCACAGAAGAGGGAGTTCCAGGGTTTCCCGTCCTGAGACCCTGGGCCCGCGGTTCCCGGTACCACGTCTCGGAAGCCTGGATGGGGGCAGTCGTGTGGCTTCGTCAGAGCTCAACGCGTGTGATGCTTTGGCTTTGTAGTGGGGGGACCAGATGCTCAAAGCGAAATCATGGCTTGTTTGCAGGAGAAGCTTCTTCGGAAACCCGACCGTAAATTACAGTATCTACCACATGCCCCGAGGTCTAATCGTCCAGGAGCGGCTTCCGAAGAAACCTGATTTGTAACCCGCGCGACGGCGAGGGCATGAAGAAGCGGCCTCATTAAGTAACTAATTGGCATACGGCAGGCTCCGTGGGAGAGGGACCCTACTGACGCCAAAGGAATTAGGACGGGGTGTCCTTCGTAGATTCTCTGTGGGGAAGACACAGATGAAGTAGACATGGCCTTTTGAAAGTCAAAACCCATAAAAACAGTATGTTCTGAATTTTCCAGTTAGGTTTATCCGAGTAACTTTCCTTTAAAATACGTAGAAAATAATGACTATTTACATATCTGTCCTTTGGGACTGGTTATTGGAATCTGGCTTGTCATACCTCCCCACCCCCGGTTGGTTAGTATTAGCAACCTGGTAAACAAAGAAACACATTTTTTACAACAGTGGCTGCTCGGAGAGTGACACGGGGATTGGATATATTTATGGTTGTGGTCAAAATGTATTTTAAATTTACTTCATGGCTATCTTAACAAAGGGGAGGATTTGCTGTGCACTGTAAATAAAAAACTGTGGAATGAATTCTATCCTGTAGCTAAATGACGACGCAGAAAAGGATAGTAGCCAACCTCATAATTGAATATCCTTTTGGGATGTGAAGGTCTGTTTTGTTGAAGGGGTAGGGCTCAGGCAATCAGCACAACATAAAGCATAAATTAGCGTTACGCTAAAACAAATACAAATATTTGTGCGTCTTCTCGTGAGACCAGGTGCAGCGGCGCTGTGCACGTTGCTCCGCAGACCCTGTCTGTTTCTAATTAGGAGGGCACCAAAAGGAACCACCATGCGAACACCAGAGAACAAACATCTCAGTAAGATCGGCCGACCAGCCTGCTTATAACAAAACGGTTGATTTTCCTTCAGGATGGTAACGCTATCGATTCTGGTAATATGACTTATTGATTATTGCTCTGACTGCTTTCACAGTATTGATAGGCTGAAGATATACAAAATCCAACACAGCACAGGATTTCCTCCACTGTCCGGGAAATTGTGCACATCTGGTTTCTCTCAGCTCCGAAACTCTCATTAGTGAAGGTTTGCAGCGAGTAAATCCCGGTCTTCTAGGAAGTGAGTTAATTAGGGCTTGGTTTTACACTTTTCATTGGTTTCATTGCAATCTTTGCACTTCTGCGATGGCTGTTAGAAATTGCTCCTTCCTCGCTCTGCCTTCCGGAGACGCGCGCATGGCTGTCCTCTGAGCGGTGGTCTCGGCAAGGTCATTCAGAGCTCACTGGTGTTGGGGCGAGGGAGACAGGCGTCTAGGAGCCCAGTAAATCAATCACAATTAGCACAGGGCTTGCTTCCTGCCTGTAAAGGCTGAGGAGGGAAAGGTCGGTGGGAAGGACTGGACCACAGGGCAATGCTGAGATAGAGAAACCAGTAGGTGAGCGGCTTGGGTCCCTCGGAGGGGCACCCAGATTTTGACCCTACTACGGTCGACACTGACATTCCTCGGAGGCCAGGCCTGGCATGGTTTCGGCAGGAAGGATGGCTGCAGAGAAGGTTTCTGGAACCGTGGCCTTGCTGCTGGAGTCCCGCTGCTTCTTCTCTTCCGCCCCCAGGACAAGTGAACTCGCACCATTTCCTCTGCTTTTCTTGCTTCTTTCTCCCCATTGTTCTGCCCGGGTCATGTCAGCCCCACAATGCCTGGGCCCTTCTCTCCAGACGAATCCCAATCTGACTCTGAAGTCAGTCCCCCAGGAAGATGCTGTCCCCCACTTGAGGCTCAGGAAAACTTGCCCCGGGTTTCGGAGCTGAGATTATGTAGCCCAGAAGTTTGTTGCCGATGATCTGTTCACAAACACTCGGCTGGGGTTCCCTACCAGACTGATCATTCTGACGCCCAGGAAACACCGAATACAGTCCTTTGTGTTTCTCCAGGGCATGGCAGGACACTGGGGGTGTCGAGGGTCTTCAAATCCTGGCCGACTGACTGTAGCATGCGGCTTCCTGGAGCCCAGTATTGGTATGAAAACTTCATGAAGGCAATGGGGACGCCTGGTGGCTCCGTGGGTTGAGCACCTGCCTTCGGCTCAGGTCATGATCCCGGGCTCCTGGGACCGAGCCCCACATCAGGCGCCCTGCCCAGCAGGAAGCCTGCTTCTCCCTCTCCCTCTGCTGCTCCCCCTGCTTGTGCTCTCTGGCACACTGTCTCTCTGTCAAATTAATAAATGAATAAATATCTTGAAAAAAACTTCACGAAGGCTGTGCAGAGAAAACTGCCCCGGTGCGTGTGTGTGTGTGCACGCGTGTGTGCGTGCATGTGTGTGTGCGTGCATGTGCGCGCGTGCATGTGTGTGCGCGTGTGTACACCTTGCTGCTCATGCATGTCAGAGCATGCTGTCCGGACAGGCAGACGAAGCGTTCGGAGCTGACCTTGCAGGGACGGGGTGGTCGGATCTTCTTCGGGTGTGTAGGAGCGTGCAACCTGTGACAGGAAAAAGCAGATTTAAGAACTGACTTTTCAGGGGTTCTCAGAGTCATGGAGGTAGTAAAGAACACTTAGTGATGGGTGGAAGGGCCCCCCCCAAAGAGTGCCAAGGAAGGCAGGGAGTGGCCTGATGAGCACAGGGAGTTTGAAAAGAAGAAATTATAACAGAATCTTGACCTCAAATTTCTTCTGTTTCCCTCTCCTCCCTTCTTTCTCCATCAGGAAGCAAATAGGCTTCATTTCCATTAAGAAATATATTAACAAGATTCAGAAAGAGAGAGCAGGGTCCCCAGGGACCATTTCTCTGCGTTGGAAAGATCCTGTATGTCATAGGAAATGTCCCCAGTCCCCCACGGACACACACAGACACCACCGGTTCCATAGTCCAACTCTCTCTGGAAATGCGAGGGTGCCGCCCTGGAATTTAGCCCCAGGGGTTGGCTTGTGTAAGACCCGAGCGGGTGTCAGAGAGAACACGTCCAGCAGAGAAAAGAATCCCCAAGGTGAGCCCTGCCGCTTTGCTGTCTTCCTGCCCAGCTCCCCGCCGAGTGGCAACACGACTGCTTATGCGGAGTCCTCAGGAGAAGCAGTCCCAAGAGCACCCAGAATCACTCCCTGCAGGGGGTGTGCAAGGCTCTGTGTGTGCACACACGTGTGCAGGTGTGTGCACACGGAGGTGCGTGCCTGGTGGCGTGTGTGCGTCTGTGTGTGTGTGTGCACACGGAGGTGCGTGCCTGGTGGGGTGTGTGCCCGTGCGCATGGCTGGGTGCACCGTGCTGTCCTCACCTGAGGTCCTGGGACGAGCCTGGCAGGTCCTCCACACCCGGTGGGGCAGGACTCTTGTCTGGAGGCTGATCCCTCAGCAGACGCGTGTTTCAGTGGCGGGTCCTGGTGTGAACTCACCTTATGGGGATTTGCAGCGGGGTCCCCTCCGTCCGCCCAGAAGAAGGGGAGTCTTTGCAGGTCATGGAGTTTGATGAGGCCGTGGTCAGCAGAGGGCCCAGCGGGCCGTGCTGTGTCCTGCTGCTGAGGACAGGGATGGCCGAGAGACTCCTCCAGACCCGCCAGTCGGTGTGCTCTCCTGTGGTCACGGTCCAACAAACACGTTCCAGAGGGGCCCCGAGCCCACGGAAGCCGAGCTCCAGTGGGGACTGGCCTGTGCCGCGAGGCTGTGAGTGTTGTGCCATTCACCTTTGCCCCCGTGGCCTGGCAAGCCCGGGGACAGCCCCACGGCTCGGGGAGGACCCGGGGAGGTGGGAGAACTCACATCGGGGTGTGGGAGAGAGCCGGGCTGCTAGTGCCCGCCACCACAGCTCTTTCTAGCGCGTTGGGCACTTGGTCGTGCGTGTTCTGAGCAAGCAGTGAGCGCGTTGGAGTGGCAGGGAATGAGGCCCTCGACTTGCAGCCACGGCGGCCACGAGTGGTGGCATCGGTGTTTGAGACCAGCACAGCCTGTCTGACCTTCGACATGCTTCCCTTGAGCTCACGGTTGAAGACAGGACCCTGCTCACCTTCGTTCTTCCCAACACAGCCCTTGACTTGCTTTCTTCTCTCTCTGTGCTTCTCACTCCCAAACTGGCCCCTCCATCTGCGGGGACACAGGACGGAACTTCTCTGTCCTCGGTATCGTCATCATCGTCATCGTCATCAATGCCTCGCGTCCCTTTCGAAAGAGACAACACGGCTGTGGACCAGGAGATGACTGCCCACTGCCACCCTCTCAAAGGGCACACTGGCTGGTTGCCACAGGCAAACCCACGGTCAGGACCCCCCCGGGAAGCCACGTCAGCAAGGGTCCCGTGACTGTGGGCTCCAGAGTCTGGGGCTGTGACTCTGCTTTGTCCCGAGGCTGGCGTGGCTGGGCGGGGCGGGCTGATGCGCGTGCGCGTGCCGAGTGGACTAGCCCATGGGAGCAAGCCCAGCGCGGTCCTCTCGCGCTCTGGCGGAGCGTTTGCTGGCTTAGCATCCTGCGTGTCGAATACGCAGTCGAGGAGTCGTTTCCTGGAGATTGGGAGAATTTGCCTCAGAATCTCTTTTTACGTTTCCACTCGTAAGTTACAAGAGAGCAATTCTGGCAGCGTGCGTGGTGTCTGCTTCGGTCTCCTGGAGCTCAGGGAGCCTCAGGACGCCGGGGCCGACTCAGTAAAGCTGAACAAAGCTCCACGTGAATCCTGAAGGCCGGTTTCGGCCCGTGGACGTAGATCAAACCAGGACTCACAAAGAAAGTCAAAGGTCATGGGACCACGTGAGCTTAATTCAGTGAAATTCAGAGTAATTCAGTGAAACCCGCGAGAATCCACACTTCTGCATTTGCGAAGTGTTGCTGACGTGCTCTGAGCTGCGCGGAGGGTGACACAGGGTGGGCCCGGAGAGCTTTGACGTCACCTCTACCGCGACTGGGCTCGGACGAGCTCCCACGCGTCCGCCGCTGTCCGCCCTCCTCCGTGGGGTCCCGGCCACATGCAGACGGTCCTGCTCTTGGGCTCCACGGGACATTTATTGGTGCTCGCTGAGGCCGCATACAGCCTGGGAGGAGCCGGGTTCTGGGTAAACGTACGAGTTCCTGTGATTATATCTTGGCTTGATCTGGGGGCACCTCCGCGTCCGTGTCACGAATGCATGAACAGGTCCCAGTCACGAAACTTCCACATTTGAGCCCAAGTTATTCATAATCTCCACGTCTTCAACATAGACCCGCAAAGTGCGTCAGGCCGTGAGAAAACGCTGAAACGTTAAAGAGGCTGGCGGTGTTTCCATGACACCCGCGTGCCTTTTCCCAGGTCTTCACGCCGAGGCCACGTGGTGCTGGTGACAAGCACACGCACACTTATCTCCATGGAGCGGGGTTGCTGCTGGCGTCTGCACGCACGAGGATTCATACACGGAACATACGCATTAATGCTGTTGGGTCACCTCGGGCGATTTCTCTCAGTTCCCAGGGGCCCACTTTCCACAGAGCATGTGGCAGCAGGGCAGCCCCCAGGGCCGATGGCCAGGACAGGGGCCTGAGTCGTTCGCTCTCCTCCATGCTCCTCCTGCTGCAGGCGAGGCCACTGGGCCCGGGAGGAAGCTGCGGGGGCTGCGCACTCCATTGGCCAAAGTGGAAACGAGAGTGTCCCCCCCACACTCCCCAGTTGCGTCATCACTGATAAACATGAATGAATAAAAGAAAACAAACCAAGAAGAACATTCCATAATCACACTTCCAGAAGAAAATCTGACTTTTGGCTGTGTTTCGGCATCTTAAAACTTGGATAATCTACCAATAAACGTCGACTGCCTGTGTGCAAGGTAACACTTCCAGCTCTTTGCGGAGCAAAGATGTATTCCCTGGTTTCGGGGGAGTTGACAGGAGGCCCATTTCGGATTCTGGTATCACGCCATGGAGACGTGACTCTCTGTCTTCGTAATAGGGCTGCGGGCGATCAGAAGCACAACGGGAACGAGTGTGGCCACTTGCTAGGGAAGCCCTCGAGGAATGAGGACAGGGGCCACCCTCGTGCCCCACGCAGGACGACGTTCACACAGCGTGTCCATGGATTTCCATGACGGTCTAGAGACGAGGGTGTGCATGAGGGAGGCGTGGTGGGCTGTGAATGCTTGACTTGGTAGCAGAGAGAAAATATCACACAGTCTTGTAAGGTGGGGGTTTTGAGGAAGGTAGAATTCCAGATCCTACTGGGGTCATCTTTCTCGTACTCCAGCATCATAACACTCAGAAAATATACAATAAAATTTTTCTCCTAGTATGTGCACTGCCTTGGCATTCTCCATTCTTCTCTTCCCTCCTGTTGACTGGTGTGTAGATACACCCAGGAAAAAGCTTCGAGAGAATACATTTCTTTATCAGTTTCTGTGCTGCAAATGTTCCAGGTTGTGGTCTGCAGAAGCAAAGCCCAGCATGCTGTTGGAGAACAAAGGCAAAGAAAAAGAAAGCTATTTTAACCTTTTAAAATGCACGTAAGCCTAGTGACTTCTGGGTCTCATTCCCATTGTGAATGTGGCTCTTTTGCATTGACCTGTGTGACCAAAGACCCTAATGAGGGCCCCACAGTGAGCGAGTCAGGCGGCATGAAAGCCCCTCTCCCCCCACATGAAGAGTTTAAGTGTTAGCTTCCACTGGGCACTGGGCTAAGGACAGGCCAAGGGCAATGCGGAAGACAGAGCCTCACCAGTCTGGGGGCCAGGAAACGAGCCTGGTCTGTCCCTTCCCTCGATGAAGCTTCCTTTCCAATGTTTCTCTGCCCTGAAGACACCGCCCTGCCACCATCTGGGAGACGCCCTCCGACCTGTTGCCTTCTCTCTCCTAAGGTTCACCGTGGGACACGTCCTCTCTGTCCCGAGGTTGTGCATGTCACGGAACCAGTGTCTTTCAGGAGTGTGGCCATCTTGGCACCAGCGCCGTGTCTTCTCTGCTCGCTTGGTGACAGAGCAGAGAGGCTGCTACCTCGTGCTAAATTTGCCGTCGGCAGCGCCAGCAACGGAAACCATTGCCTTTGTTTCCACGTTGCTCTGGTGAGGGGCTGTGGATACGACCAAGTGACGTGCATTTGTTCGTTTGGCAAACATTTGAGCTGCACTCAGTCAGTAAGGCTGTGCTCGAGGTTTTGTGAATTTAAATAAAAGAAAGATGGGCCTTCCCCACAAAGAGTTCTGCCTCTAGGGGAAAAACAAACATCGCGCTCTGCCTGCCGCAGACGGCATTGAGGACATGCCCTATTCCTGCGGCGGTGGAAAGGTAGCTTCCGTGCACCCTTACTCACACCTGCGTGGGTTTGGGGACTGTCCCGGGTGGGATGCAGAGACTTTCCTGATGACCCTCAGGATGGCTTGAACATCCAAGTTGAGTTTTGCTTCAGCAGGAGGCCCTGAGCCACGGTGGACATCCACTCAGCAGAGGGTGGGTTTCTTGATGTCGTCAGCTCAGCTGTCCCAGGACTTCCCAGGAGTTACCGTGGGGGGGAACCTGTGGAAGGCGCTGTTTCCGACGGGGGTCCTTCAGGCCACAACGTTGTGGTGAGCTCCAGCTACTGCTGGGGCATAAAACTCACCCATAAAACACGGGAAAGACTGTGAGCCGCCATCTCTCATCAGCATGAGAGCGCCTCTCGCCGAGCAAGTTCCCCTGTGTCTACACAGGTCGTCATGGGCGGGGTGCGGGTTCCCTGTCTCGCCTCATTACCGCTCGCAAAGGCCCATAGTCACAGCGTGTTATGGGCCAACATGACGTTTGCTTCTGAACCTAACATAGGATTTCCTTTTCAGTGGTTTTCTTAATTTCTGTCTTCTACAAAAAAAAAATTCTTAGGTCTGAACGTCAATCAGCTTAAGCTGTGAGAGATGTTTCTGTGCATTGACTAGTCATCATGACACAAGGATTGAGACCTGTTTTCCAATTCTGTTGGAAGTTGTTTCTATCACAACATCTCTTAACACTTGAACGTTCACAATATTTTTCATTGTTTCGTTGTTTCTCTGCAGCGAGATGCAAACGTGACCTTCTATCGTGAGGCACACACGCCTCCTTTCTCTTTCTCCTTCCCTAGAGATCTCTTCTGCAACACCCATTCGTTTTCTTTTGTGGCATTTCCTTGCAGATGGGTTTTGGAATGATTTGCTCATATTTATACTTGAGAAAGGCTAACACTAAATATAAAAAAGTTAGAACATTTTCATGGGGAAAATTTATATAGTGTTACAATGATGAATTAATGTTATCATGTGTGTTTTTATGGTGTTTCTTTTGAAATTTCCCCCCTGTGCAAAGTCTCAAATTCTGTAATGCAACCAACATGGGGGTTCTTATCTCCATTTTCCTGAATTGGAAAACCGACCACGTGACTTAATCATGCAGTGTATTATTAGGGAATGGGCTCCTTTTAAAGATTAAGACGTACATTAGAACCCTGAAATTCAGCTCCCACGACCATGATGAGTGGTAGGCAACCAAGCCCATTTTACAGACGAGGACGCAGGTTGCGAGGGGTGAAGTCACCTAACTAGCTGCCAGCATCTAGTAAAGGCATCAGGGATCTGAATCCAGGTTTGGGGAATCAGAAGCAGGTGCCAGTCCTTCGTGCTGCTCTGACTCCATTCTGCCAGGTGAGAGAGGGTGTTGCCTGCCTTAGAGAGACCTGCCTTTGTCTAAAGAGAGAGTGCGGGTGAATGCGGGCGGTGATACTCTGCACCGCCATGCCTTTCTGGTTCTCGTCAGCTCTGCAGGAAACCGCTGCTGTGTGATAAACTCAGACTCCACCCTCTCTGGTCAGAGATCTCGGAAGAGCAGACAGAGCCATGCTCCTGTCACTGGTCCATAGCAATGGTGCGTCTCGCTCAGTCCTGCAGCTTTGCCCCAATACGTGTTTCTGGAGCTGCGGAGCAGTGTGTTACAGATGGAGCTCATCCGTAGGAGCCCTCAGGCTGTGGCCGTGGTCAGGAGCGCCAGACACCCACACTGCTCTAGGTTCCACCCCCGGTCAGCAGGGACACTGAGAAGCGTTGTAGGGATTCCAGTAGAGGTAATGCCTTAAACCCTCACACCGAAAGAAAGGGAGGCAAAGCTTCCAGGTATCCAAGGGACCTGCATAGTCACACTCAGAAGTCAATTAGAAAAGGAAGCCCATGGCGTGTAGATTAATAGAAAATCATACCTTGGCAATCATGCCTTGGTACAGGCTAGAGTTTCCAAGTGAGCGTTTACTACAGAGTGGGGCTCAGCAGATGTTTTCTAAAGCCCTTCCGGTTTGAGAGCAGGAACCTCAGTTTATGTCCTGCCAGATTCTCAGGGACATAGTACGTATACACAGTGTTTGGATGACCCTACCTCGTCTGCTGACCGAGCCTGAGCAAGGCGCCGTGCTCTGGGATCAGTGAGAGCCAGTTAGCATGTGGGTGGACAATCCCCTGATACCAAGACCGGGTTCTCACCCAAGGAGTGGAGCATGCCCTTTGAACATTCCTGTCGTCGTGTGAAAACTGGACATATTAATAGAATCTACCCTCCGCGGTTGTTATGGAACAAAAAAGATCAAGGTACAGAGCCCATACAGGGTTTTGCAGGCCAGATATGCAACGAGCGTTTGCAAGGGTTTGCAACAATGATTCTCCATTCCATCCACACCCCATCTGATGCACGGGGTTCCAGAAGAGCCACCCCAGGAGCAGACATACCTGCCATTTACCAGAACTTCATGATGGAGTGAGTTTTATTCTGTTCCAGAAGTTATGGCAGAACCAATATTGACTTAAGAATTTACGAGAAGCCCGATGCCATGTGCGGTATGGCATGCTGTTGCATTTAACAGGAGCATCACAGCGAGCAGTCGGAGTTCTCGTCCGTGGGTAAGAAAACGATGAACCGTCCAGCGTGGGTTGGGGCCCTGCACACCCAGGTGGGGCTCACCCCTCCCCTGCAGTTCCCTGCCTTTGGCATCTGGTCCTCCATGAAACTTTATTATTTATGCTGAACCACGTCTGGTTCCCCTGACCCCTTCCTGAAACCTCGATAAGATTGTGCATTAGCCCTAAGAGTGTGTGTGTTTTGGGTGGAGGGGCTCCCTAGGGTTCTTAATATACAAGATCAGATCATCTGCAAATGGAGATTGTTTTAGTCCTTCCTTTCCAATCTCAATGCATTTTATTTCTTTCTTCTGCCTCATTTCTCTGGTTAGAACCCCCAGTACAGCATCCAACGTAAGTGATGTGGGTGCACATCCTTGCCTTGCTCCCTATCTTGCGGGGGAAGCTTCAGTTTTTTACCATGAAGTAAGATGTTAGCTGTGGGTGTTTTTTTTTTTTTTTAAGATTTTATTTATTTATTTGACAGACAGAGATCACAAGTAGGCAGAGAGGCAGGTGCGGGGGGGGCGGGGGAGGAGGGGAAGCAGGCTCCCTGGTGAGCAGAGAGCCTGATGCGGGGCTTGATCCCAGCACCTTGGGATCATGACCTGAGCTTAAGGCAGAGGCTTTAACCCATTGAACCACCCAGGTGCCCAAGCTGTGGGTTTTTCATAGGGGATCTTTATCAGGTCGAGGAAGATCCTTTTTATTCCTAGTTTTTCAAAGTTTTTATCATGAAAATGTCTTAAATTTGTCAAATGCTATTTCTGTATCTATTAAGATGATCATTCAGTTTTGTCCTTTAGTTTGTAATATGGGGAATTACTTTGATTGATTTTCATATATTGAACCAACCTTGCATTCCTGGGATAAATCCTGATTGGGGTTTAATGTTGTTTCTATGTTGTAGGATTTGGTTTGGCACTAATTTTCTTTGGGTGATCTACCTATATTCATAATGGATGTTGGCTGATCTGTGGACTTCTTTCTCGTGATGTCTTTGGTTTTGGAATCGGGGTGATGCTGGCCTCTTAGAGTGAGTTGAGCATTACCTCCTCTGCATTGTTGGTAAATGAGTGGTGTTAATTCTTTAGATGTTTGTTATACTCCACCAGTGAGGCCATCTGAACCAGGGCTTTTTTCTGTGGAGAGTTTATTATTATTACTAGTTGAATCTCTATATTTACTAGCGCTCTGTTGAGATTTTCAACTACAGGCGTCATTTGTATCTCTCTAGGAACTGATCCATTTTCTATAGGTGATCTAATTTTTGGCATACTATTGTTTATAGGATTCCTTCAATCCTATGTGTTTCTGTAAGGTAGGGGATGCTGTTTCCTCTTTGATTCCCAAATTTAGTAATTTAAATCTTCCTTATTTTCTCAGCCCCTCTAAAGATTTGTCAATTTTGTTGACCTTTTCAAAGAATTGTATTTTTAAAAAATTGGCTTTGTTTTTTCTATTGTCATTCTAGTCTCTGTTTCACTTATTTCCCTTCCTATCTTTATTATTTCTTTCCCTCTGTTTGCTTCGGGTTTACTTTATTTTTCTTTTAGCGTTTCTCAACATGAACAGCTAAGTTGTTGATTTGAGATGTTTTATGCCACATTGCACATTTCTGCACATTTCTGGCCATGGCTCTTAGTACCTCTGTTAGTTCTGTTGGTTGTGTTTCCATTTTCGTTCATCTGTAATGGTTTCTAGTTTCCATTGTGATTTCTTCTTTGACCCATTGGTTATTTTGGAATACACTTCCTTGTATTGAAAACTTCCCAAATTCTCCTGTTTTTGATTTCTGGTTTTAGTCCATTGTGCTCAGGGAACATGTTTTGTATGGTTTTGATAAGATTAATTGACACCCGTGTCATGGCCTGACATTTGGTCTGTCTAGGAAGACATTCCAAGTGCTTGTGGGAGGATGTGGACTCGGCTGCTGCTGGGTGGCATGTTCTGTGCATGTGTGGGGTCCGGTCAGTTCACCGTGTTGTTCAGGTCCCCCATTTCCTCATCAGTCTCTGTTGGTTGTTACACATCCCACTGAAGACCGGGCACTGAAACCTCCAGCTCCTACTGTGTAATGGTCTCTTTCTCCCTTCAGTTCCATCAGTCTTTGCTTCACATATTTTGAGGTCCTGTTGTTAGGCACATATATGTTTATAATCTTTACATCTTCTTTACGGATTGCCATTTTTATCATTGTAGGTAGGATCTCTTTCTTTGTCTCTAGTAACAATACTTACCCTGGAGTCTATCTTGTCTGACATTTGCGGAGTTACACCAGCTTCTGTGTTTGTTCAACATCTGCATGGCATGTCTTTCTTCCTGTCCTGTTTAATTTCAGTTTATCTGTATCTTTGATCTAAACGGTGTCTCTTATAGAGAGTATACAACAGGATCCTGTTTTTTTTTTTTTTTTAAAGTCCTTCCTGCCAATCTCTGCCTTTTAATTGGAGTCCTTTTTCCATTTACATTTATTTCAGTTACTGATAAGGTTGGATTTATGAATACTATCTCACTATTCATTTTCTATGTGTCTTGCCTAGCTTAGGTTAATATCAACTTAATTTATTTATAATTAAAAATAAGTTGGTTATTAACTTGAACTAGATTTTTTTTTATCAGTTAAGATGTGAATTATAATTCTTAGGGCAGCGAATAAGAAAATAACTAAATTTTTTTTAAAGGGAAGGAAGTAAAATGATACCCAAGAAAATATTTGACCCCAAAGCAGGCAGCAAAATGGGAATATAGGCACAAAAATAAGAACCTTACAATATTTGCTTTAGCTTCAGTGGTATACAAAAACTTTGCTCTTAGATAATGCCATTTCCTCCCCTTCTTCACCCTTCCTTTCTCATACAAACTATGTCTTTATGCAGCATGCCCACCAACACATTTCTGATCACTGCTTTATGCAGTCACCTTTTTTTTTTTTATTTGTTTATTTTCAGCGTAACAGTGTTCATTGTTTTTGCACCACACCCAGTGCTCCATGCAGTACGTGCCCTCCCTATTTACTCATCACCTGGATCCTCAATCTCCCACCCCCCCCGCCCCTTCAAAACTCTCTGGTTGTTTTTCAAAGTCCATAGTCTCTCATGGTTCATCTCCCCTTCCAGTTTCCCTCAACTCAGTTCTCCTGTCCATCTCCCCATGTCCACCGTGTTCTTTGTTATGCTCCACAAATAAGTGAGACCATATGATACTTGACTCTCTCTGCTTGACTTATTTCGCTCAGCATAATCTCTTCCAGTCCCGTCCATGTTGCTACAAAAGTTGGGTATTCATCCTTTCTGATAGAGACGTAATACTCCATTGTGTATATGGACCACATCTTCCTTATCCATTCATTGGTTGAAGGGCATCTTGGTTCTTTCCACAGTTTGGCGACTGTGGCCATTGCTGCTATGAACATTGGGGTGCAGATGGCTCTTCTTTTCACTACATCTGTATCTTTGGGGTAGATACCCAGCAGTGCAATTGCCTCTTAAATCAGACATGGGAGGAGAATGCTACAAACAGAAGCCACACAAACACCCCAGGGGAGGAGGTGCTCACAATAGGCCAGCGATGAGTCAAGTCGCATAAAGACAGCCTCCCAGGTGGGGTAACTACCAAACAGGTCAGACAACAGTAGTTCTCCAGGAAGGAGGCTTTGAGGGAGCCCCTCCCATGCTGTTTCCCAGCAGGACTGCTGGCCGTAGAGCTGGAAGGCGATGGTAGGGTCCCTTAAATGCCACGGGGCTCTCTGTTCTTACTGAGACACAGCAGTTTCCCCTGAATAAATGTCTCCTGTTGCTGCAAGCCTCTGCTTAGTTCCCAGAGATCTCCGAGAGCTGATTCTGACAATTTTTGCCAGTTTTCTCATCACGTTTATGGGTGAGAGCAGTTTTGGATGGGCTTATGCTGCCTTTTCAGTGATGTCAGAGGTCTATGTGGTTTTAGGGTGGCTGACCTCACTGCTCCAGCTCCAGGAGGGAGCAGAAGACCCAGCTCGGGCTGTGAATGTTGAGGGGTCGGTTCCTAAGTGGGTCATGTGGATGGCCTGGGCCCGCCAGCCCGGGCTTCCTCAAAACCTTTGTGCAACAGGCACTCTCTGGTTACCTGGCTAAGCCGATGAAATGCGAGCCTCCCTGGAACGGGAGAGCACTGCCTCTGGGTGCTGGTAAATGCCAGAGTCGGACCTGCAGAGAGACCCCGTCTCCAGGACCTAGAGCCCTGGGTCCAGCTGCCCTGGGGCTTCTGCTCCTCTGGAGGGCCGTTCCTCACTGGTCAGAGGTAGAGGGCAGGTACCACTTGGTCTATGACTTGATTCCTTGAGCCGTTTGCTTTGCTGGGACCCAACCCACAGAGGAGAAACGGTCAGGCTCCCCACAGACCTGTGGAGCCGGTAAGGCTCAGGTTCACCCCGGCGAGTTCAGCCTGAGTGGGTGCATTTCTCACGATAACCTCCCGTGCTGCCAGGTTTCTGCTAAAGCAGAGTTGGTGAGAACGGAGACATCTCAGCATCTCCGACTGCTCCTTGTCACTTCCGTCGCGAGTGACAAAAACATTAGCATTTTCGTTTCCTAATCTTCCTGCCGTTTGAAAGTCTGAGCACTGATCATGTGTAAGAGAAATGCTTTCCTTAGCGTTCGATATCGGGTGCACATTCTGTGTGAACCTCATGGCGAGAATAACAGACCCGCACCCTGTGCTCTCACTGTACGGAGACTCTTCACTGCGGCGAGACGGAGCCCGGCGGGAAATCATGACTGAAGTCACTCCTCACGATGTGCCACACCACAGAATGCTTCAGATTACCGATGGCTCTGTTCCTCCCCGATGTTTCCTCTGTTTGTGCATCTCTTGTTGGGCTGTTACTTTACTGCCTGACCATGCTGGGTGGCCTCTGTATAAAGCAGTCGAAAGACTCTAATTTTAGAATAAATGACTAAGAGAATGGACTCTGTGTTCACTTTCAAGTAGACTCTGATGATCCAGGGTGACCACACAACAACGTTGTGATCCGAGCTCTTCTTTGCAGGCTTTATGATCCCTCGTGTGGAGTAAGGTCCTGTTTCAGCGCAACCAGACACCCTTAAGTTAAAGGCCCAGATTAGCAATTCCGGAAAGCTACACAAGGAATACATTTTCAGGTGGTTTTTTGGGCACGGAGAGGGTGGATGCAAGTCACTCATCAGTAGGAAGCCTGTGGTCTAGGTCTCACTGCAAATTACCGCTAACCATCATGAACGCTTACGACCGTGCCGATAAGGCACACGGCCGGTGTCTTACAGGTCCGGCGAGTCTGCGACAGGACGGCCAGGCTCTGTCTCCACCTGCAGAACGCGGTTACATCCACCACCGTGAGTCTTCGGAAGCCTCTCATGACGTTCGGACATGCCCATTTCTAGTTTTTCTTATATAAATTACTGATTTGAGAAAATCCATAACTGCTGGACATTTTTTTCCATTTGAAAGAGACACGAGTGTGTTGGCTTGTGTGTCTGATGAGAGCACGAGAATTTCATGGATCGTTTCCTGGGGCATGTCTGTGTCCTGGGTCTGGCGAGTGGGGGCCTGGGGACGGTGCGACCATGTACCCATGAGCCAAGCCCGTTCCTGGAAGAACGGCCAGTTCTCCGGTGAGACTGCCCATGGCAACAGTCCCTCCACGGCTGCCCACCACCTCCCCTCTGTTCTTCCTGAGGAGAGGACACACCCTTCCTGCTGCCGAGGCGAGGAGACGAGTGCTTAGGATGAGACCCGTCACCAAGTGTCTGGTGTTTGTGCCACCAAGGCCCTCGGAGATGTTCTCAGTGTAATGTCTAATGGGCTTCAGGCACCCCAGGTGAAGCTCCTTTCCATTTAGGGAACAACCGCATTATTGGAACGTCTCTCACTCTGACACTTGATCCCAGGTCTCCGGGGCTGATGCTCACTGTCCAGCCAGTCGGAAGCTGGGGACTCACAGGGGGGCTCTGTGCACCCAGCTCACCCCTCAAACACTAAGCACGGGACAACTGAGGAAGGAACCGCAGCGGTCAGTGGTCAGCTCTGGTGCACGATGAGGGCTGCTTTCTAAGCCACTGACTGGCTTTCTTCTATTGTATTTTATTCCTTAAGACTGTATTTATTTATTTGACAGACAAAGAGAGCATGAGCAGGGGGAGGGGCAGGGGGAGATGGGGAAGCAGACTCTTTGTCGAGTGGGGGGCTGGATCCTAGGACCCCGAGATCATGACCTGAGCCCAAGTCAGACACCTGAGTGACCGAGCCGTCAGGGGACCTTCTCTTCTTTTTTTTTTTTTTTTTTTTTTTTTTAAGATTTATTTATTTGACAGATAGAGATTACAAGTAGGCAGAGAGGCAGGCAGAGAGAGAGAGAGGAGGAAGCAGGCTCCCAGCCAAGCAGAGAGCCCGATGCGGGGCTCGATCCCAGGACCCTGGGATCATGACCTGAGCTGAAGGCAGAGGCTTTAACCCGCTGAGCCACCCAGGCGCCCCATGGGACCTTCTCTTCTGTACGCTGGAAAGGTGAGCCCGTCGCCAGCCCCAGCAGCCTGTCCTAGTTCCGCTCTTCTCTACAGAGCCCTTCTGTCCCTTGGCCGGGCGTGGTGGTCCCCGAGTGCGGCTCTGATGTGTCCGTCTGCACAGCTGTCCACTGGCAGAGGGAACGAGAAGCCTCTTAGCACGTGTGAGCTGTCAGACCAGAGCACGCACACCTGGGTAGCCCGCTTCATGTCTGCGCCCGACACAGACCCGAGCAGGCGGGAAGGGCCAAGCCAGGAGGAGTTCAGAACGCTTTTCTGAAAACCCCAGAGCTTCCTTCCAGCTCCATGAGCGCATCTTCTAGAAAAGACCGTGGCCATTCCTAAAATGTTACTCACTCCTGTTGATTTTGTTATTCAGATGATTATTCTCAGCCTCGCTGAAGAAGAGGATGATTTCGTTGGCAGCAGAAAGTGGAATCATTTTGTTTCTCACCACGGGACGAGTCAAATTGACAACCTCCTCCATTCCCGCCAAGTCATAATTAGAAATCAGAGCTGCACCAGACTGTTCGCGACAGCTGTAAACTCTGGCAGGAGCTTGACAAACACCTCAAAACTCTGTCAGTTACGGAACTCACGACGTTTTTTTGGATGATATGGGCTTACTCTTGCCCCTGTAACGGCAATCCAGACAGAAGTATTTAAGAATGGCCATCTTTTTTAACGGGGAAAAAATTAATCTCGACTTGTTCCCGGGATCTTTCCTTCTGAAGTGTAGACACACTTGGGTTTTTATTCTCAAGGCAAACTGTTTTCAGAAAATTACGATGATGGGCGCAAAGGGCAGACATTTTGAAGCCGGTCACAGGCGTCTGTGTGCTTCGTAATCACGCGTCCTGCGTGTGAGCCTGTCTGCAGAGCAAATTGGGTCTGTTCACATAAAGCCCGTGCGTGGCTCATCTGCACGATCACCAACAACATCCCGACTGTGTATGCGGTTTGTCAAAACAGCTCTGAGGCCGCACGGACGCGGGACCATGAGTGTCCGGATGTTCCATAAGCTGTTGTTGCTGGGTCCATGGCATTTGGGTGGAAGTTTAGTTCCTTGTGAGTTCTTAAATTACAGGTTTAGTAAGATTTACATTATTTTTCACTAGGAATTCTGTGGCTAGACGTGGGGCTTTATACAAGCAGTTATTTGAAAACTCCCTGAATTCAGTGAAAATAGCCTTTTGAGGACTGACTCAGACAATCGTAAAGGAGCAATCGACGTCACACCCCGGCTCGTGGGTAGAAGCCACTTCGGAGGGACGGTGAGAGGAAGACGCCCATGGGTCCCCGCGGCCTTCAGGGTCGCCTTCCCTTGTACTTTGGTCCCACGTGGTGTTGCTTGGCGCAGAAGAGCCGCTCTGGTCCTCCGTCCCCTGGACCAGCCCCTCATCGCTGGGCCAGCGCAGACTCGCGGGTTTATGCCTTTCTGGTGATGTCCTCTGAGCCGGTCACCAAGCGGGCTCCCGTCTCACTGCAGGAGTCACGTCTGCAGGTGGATGGGATGGCTTCATGCACCGCGTGGCCTGGGGGCTCATGGCCGGGACCCTCCTCTCGAAGCCCCTCGTGGGTCAGGCCAGGTTCAGGGACAACGGCCCAGGAGCAGGGACAACTCCTGCCCCAGGAGGCTCCCCACCGACGGCAGCGTGTGGGGTGGTGGCAAGGGCCACAGGGCCGGCCCTCATGGAAGCCACCCTGTGCCTTGACATGTCCCTCTCTATCCTCTGGGAGCAGCTCCGGCTCCTGCAAATGCGGGGGCCCCAGCAGGAAGCGTGGCGTTGGGGCAGGATCTGCAGCGACGTGGCTGCTTTCCAGGAGCCGAGGGTGATGCCGCCGGGTGGAGCCGGGCACGCGTGCCACTCTGTGTGCAGGCGTGGCTCCCCTGTTGCAGAAAGGACCAGGGAGCGAAGACAGCGTGCGAGGAAGGCTCCTCGGTGCCGGGGGTCTGGGCAAAGCTTGCATTTGCCCAGAAGTGCGTGAAGACGGCGGGGCCGTCCGGGGCAGTGGCGACCCCTTCCAGATGCCCAAGTTCTCCCTTTGCTTGGCGAGACGGGAAGCTGAGGCCGCGGGAGCCCCAGGGCACCATGTCTCTGAGCAGCCCTTCCTGCAGACGGTGCAGACCTGGGAAGGCTTCCCCTTGCCCAAGGCTGCGAGCGTGGCCAGGGGTCGCCCTGCTGGGAGCACCGGTGCTGCCCTCCGGCACTCCGCTCAGGCCACCGCCACCACCCGGCCTTGTCTCCGCAGGGGCCCTGCATGAGGCCTCGAGGGCTGGGGAGGCGGATGTGGACCCCCCACCACCAGACTCTGCGGCTGCTTGGGGGAAGACCCCACGTTGAGTCACGTGTCACAGTGACATGCGTCCCAATGACACAGGGCCTGGCGCCCGTGAACGCTGCCAACAGCCCCGCTGGGCCAGGCGCCCGCACAAGCCTCGGCGCACCCACCTGGAGCAGGAAAGGCTCCACCTGATGGGGGACCTGGCTCGCGCGTGACTGATCTGTACGTAGTAGAGCTGATAGCGCCCTGGTCTTCCTTCCCTCCGTCTCCGTCACATGAAATTGCCCTCCGTGCGAGCGGCCTGGGCCCGCAGGGGCAAACTGGAGACGGAGCCGCCCTCCGGCAGGTGCGCCCACCGCCGCCACCGCTGCAGGCACTTCCCGAGCACGCACAGCCGCGCACGAGCTCCCTTTCAAATGCTCTGTTCCATTTTGACGTATTTTAAAATCCACTCAAGTTTAGGAAAACTTAATGTTTGTATATGTGCTGCCGAAGCGAGCACAGGAAAACTTAATGTTTGAAATTACTGTTTTATCCTCATTCCTGCACACATTTTCCCATACATGTTGTCAGAGCAGTCTGCCTTAGGTTAGGGCTTTATTTCGGGAGACCTGACTGACGTGCATCCACAGGAGAGCGCTTACCGGCTGGGAGCCGTGGCGGGTCGCTGGCCGTGTTCTTCCTCACCTTTTCCCTCTTCCTCTTGGTGTCTCCAAATGGCTGCTGTGTCACAGGCAGTTTGAAACCCTACCCCATCTCTGGAGAGAAAGGCCTTTCAGCAGAGTGTTCTCATTTGTAAGACGAATACAAGTATCTTTGAACCCATGTATTCAAAAGGGACTTTCCTGCCGGAAAGAAAGGCTGACAAGGAGCACTTGGTCTGGTGCTGGGGTTTGGGGGCATCTGATGGGGTTTGGTGAGGTCTGGTTGGGTTTGGTGGGGCTTGGCGGGGTTTGGTAGGATTTGGTGGAGTTTGATGAGGTCTGGTGGAGTTTGTTGAGGTTTGGCAACATTCAGTAGGGTTTGGTGGGATTTGGTAGGGTTTGGTGGGATTTGTTGAGGTTTGGTGAGATTCGGTGGGGGCTGGTGGAGTTTGGTGTGGGCTTGGTGAGTTTTGGCGGGATTTAATGGGGTTTGATGAAGTTTGGTAGGGTTTGGTACGGTCTGGTGTGGTTTGATGGGGATTGGCGGGGTCGATATGGTTTTGGTGGGATTTGGTGAAGCTCGTTGGAGCTCCGTGGGTTTGGTAGACACATGTGCACTCACACACTGACCAGCACACACTGGCACACACCTTCCCCTCGCCCCAGGCTAGCAGGAGCCACAGTGTTTCCTGCAGCCCCGACAGCTGGAGTCTCCTGAAGCACTTGCTAATCATCAGCCTTCAGCCTCCAGGGGCTCGGAACCTGCAAGTAGGGCAGGGCCCAGGCATGCATCATGATAAAATAACTGGGTGGGGGATGCCGGCCACATCGGCCTCCATGACTTTCCTGGCTGAGCTGGCCCAGCCACTCCGGGAGGCCTCCAGGATGTGCCTTCTCCCAGCCACTCCTCACACCTGTCATCGGCTGGGTTTGTGGGATCTCCTTTCACACGGCTTCCCCCAGGACCCTACCGGCCCAGCAAGGACCAGGGCGTTGGACAGACTGTTGTTGAGTGGCCCAGTGACTGTCTCAGCAGGAAGGGCATGGAGAGGTCATTTCAACCTTTCTTGTGTCTTTACCCTCAACACCTGAGCACGGGGAGTTCTGCCGTTTTGTAAGAACTTCCTCTTCCGGGCTCTCACGTGTGGCCTGGCAGCGCCATGTGACCTCGGAGGGGTGCTGGCTGCCTTCTCTCTGGGCTTCTCCGGTCCTAGCCCTCAGCTGTGCGTCTCCTCAGTTTAGAAAGTTCCCATACCTGTCAGGGCCTGGGAAACGGAGGATTTGTGCTTCATTCCTGGTCCTCCGTTGTGACAATGACATGTCTCCTAAGACCTTGACAGTCAGGAGAACAGCGTTGGTTTTTGAATTTAAATGCACATGTTGATTCATGACTGACCATCAGATCCAAGATTTGCCAAGACAGCTTAAAGACGCGGGACGGCCCCCCGTGAACGGACTGAGCTGTAAGCAGATCGAAGGCATCTGCTTGGCTTAGGACTGTCTAATTAAGGGGGCGACTGGTCAGCTTTGGAAAGTAGGGAGGAAGAAGCGGCTCCATGGGCCAGGCCTCTGTCTTCCTTCAGGGTGCGCCTGCGGCCTGGGGGTCCACACTGGCTCCAGGCCCCACGGGTCCGCTTCCTGCCGAGTTGGCTTGTTCCACGGCTGTCTCTCCACGCACCTTGCCATTTCCCTCACCCATTATGTGGCTTTGTCAGATGACTCATCCTTCCGATCAACAAACCAGGCGTGTTATCTGTTTGCTAAAATGACCTCAGTGCCCCCATTTTGTTCTTGCCCCCACTCAGCTCTCTTCTTCGGTGAGTCCGGGGTCCTGTTTGAGCAGCTCTCACCACGGGTGTTCAGTTGTGGAGCTCAAGCCCGGAGCCGCCATCTGTGGTTGATGGCGAAGACTCTTCCTCCTATTTCTGCCCAAACGCTCCCGCTGCCGAGGAGCCCATCGAGAAAAGGCAGCAAAGCCTTTCTTCTGCCCAGCTCTGGGCTCTCTGGGCTC